>NW_027602320.1:0-39994 GCF_053455715.1 Rhinoraja longicauda
CTCAAATCGATTGGATACGATACACAGTCTGGGAGCCGTACAGACAGAGACACTGGTCCAGTATGGTGAAAGGCAATTATTACACCTCTGGAGTTTTATGGGCAATTATTACACCTCTGGAGTTTTATTGGGAGTCCTGGGTCATTATTACATGTCAGCATTTCATTGTACAAAGCATACAAAGAAATACAAAGTATTTCATTGTTCATTGTTCCGTTCCATGACAATAAAACCTGACAATTGGTCACTGTCATTGTAACCCATCGTTTCACACGTATGAACTGAATTCCACCGCGGCGCACGGTGGCACAGAGGGTAGAGCCGCTGCCTCACAGCTCCAGAGTCCAGGGTTCGATCCTGACCTCGGGTGATGTCCGTGTGTGTGTGTGTGGAGTTTGCACGTTCTCCCCGTGACCGTGTGGGTTTCCTCCGGGAGCTCCTGGTTTCCACCCACGTTCTTTGGCCAACAATGCGTGTGGCAAGCGCAGTGCTTCGATAGACTTCTGCCTACACATGGTCCTTATCCCTCTATTCCCTGCACATCCATGTGCCAAAAGATGATTTTTTCAATTTAACCCACTCTGCCTCCTTTTCACCCTTTCCTTTGCTGGCATTTACAAATTCCTGTCTTGAATTGACAGTTGAATCTGTCTTTGTTGCGTATAAGGTCATAAGTGAAAGGAGCAGAATTAGGCCATTCGGCCCATCGTCTACTCCTGACACTCAATCCTGGCTGATCTATCTCTCTCTCACCCAATTTTCCTGCCTTCTCTCCATAACTCCTAGTGTTAATGTGCGGGGATCGCTGGGCGGCGCGGACTCGGTGGGCCGAAGGGCCTGTTTCCGCGCTGTATCACTAAATCAAATTTTAAAAACCCGGGTCTCCGGCGCTGTGAGGCAACAACTCTAAGCTGCGCCACCGTGCCGCCCTTCTAGACTGCATTTGCTGGTGTCTGTCTCCACCACCCGGTCTGTTTGGATCACCTGCAACACCAAGCTGTTCACTGTACCTCGGTACACGTGACAATAATCAACCAAAAACCACACTTTCATCCCCGCCTCCATTGTCCCCACTCGCTCCGGGCTGGAGGAAGACACGGCACCGGAATGGCTCACCTGGACGGGATGGAGCTGGGTGGTGGTGCTCCCGATCCCCTCCACTGTGGTAATGGCGGTGTGGTGGAGAGAGCAGAGGGGGGCCAGGCAGGCGTTGACAGCGATGTGTCTGGGGAGACAGAGTCAAGGAGGGGCGGACCGAGTCATGTTGTCCCCACGCATTGGGAAACACGGGGTGGCTGTAAACCAAGGAGAGGATCGTACGGAGAGCGGGCACGGAGGCATGTGGGAAGGGGGGGGGTCACAGGATACGTGCGGTGACCCCCCATCCTTGTCCCGGTGCTTGCCCACACAGCACCATAATAACATACACCGAGTCGTAGGTGTCAACAAACTACACACACTATAGGGCACAGGTTTCAGGTGAGTGGGGCAAAGTTTAAAGGAGATGTGTGGGGGCAAGTGTTTTACACAGAGGGTGGTGGGGACCTGGAACGCACTGCCAGGGGTGGTGGTGGAGGCAGATACGATGGTGATGTTTAAAAGGCTATTATATACGTACATGGGGATGCGGGGAATGGAGAGATATGGGGAGAGATATGGATCATTATTGGACATGGGAGAGGTGCCGGTACTGGTGATGGCTAATGTTGTGTCTCTGTTTCCAAAGGGTTGCAAGGAAAAGCCTGGGAACTATAGACCAGTGAGCCTGACTTCTGTGGTCGGCTTGTTACTGGAGGGTGTGCTGAGGGATAAGGTATATATACATGTGGATAGACACGGGTGATTAGGGACAGTCAGCATAGTTTTGTACGTGAGAGATTGTGTCTTACGTGTGGGGAGAAGGCAGGAACGGGGTACTGATTGTGAATGATCAGTCATGATCACATTGAATGGCGGTGCTGGCTCGAAGGGCCGAATGGCCTCCTCCTGCACCTATTGTCTATTGTCTCATGAATCTGATTGAGTTTTTTTGAAGAAGTAACCAAAAAGGTCGATGAGGGTAAAGCCGTAGATATTGTTTATCTGGATAAGTGGGAATATGTAGACCCAGTGTGAACGGGTGATCGATGGTGAGCGTGGACTCGGTGGGCCGAAGGGCGTTTCCATGCTGTATCTCCAAAACTGAAACACAAAAACTTGTCTCTCTGTTCTATAACACTCTCCCTTGCCCTGCCATTTACTGTGTAAGTTCTGCCATGGGTTAACTTACCAAAATGGCACACCTGGCACTTTTCCAGGTAAAATTCCACCCTTTCCCTACTTCCCTAATTCATCTAGATCCTGCTGTGATCATAGATAGATAGCCTTCTTCACTGCCCATGACACCACCAATGTTGGTGTTATCTCCAGACGTACTGCCAATGTTAACCACACTGCCATTCAGGTGAAGGCAGATGACGAACCACAATGAAGCCATCACCAATCCCCGACACACTCCACTGGTCACGGACCTCCAGTCTGAATAACTACCCTCACAACTACCTTTCCACTCCTGCCACCAGGCCAATGTTGCATCCATTTGGTTTCGCCCACCTTGGGTTCCATGTAATCCATCCCTCCATACCAGCCGACCATACGAGACCTCGTCCAATGCCTTGCTGAGGCCCATGTAGACAATGTCCACAGTCCAGCCCTTGTCGGTCCTCTTGGTGACCTCAATGGTCACAAATGCAACCAAACTTGTGTTATTAGATGAGTGGTAGAATCTGGTGGGTGGCCGCATGCAACTGGAGACAATAATTAATGGGGATTAACATAGGATTAGTGCCAATACAAAGGTCGTTTGTACATGGAACTCCTAGTGTCCAGGTCTGGTCAAGTGAGGAATCTCAATGGACCGAGCTCTCTGGAGCATCTTCCCCCTTTCTCCATTTCTAAGATCATAAAACCATTGACAGAGGAGCAGAATTAGGCCATTTGGCCCATCGAGTCTGCTCCACCATTTGATCCTGACTGATGTATTTTCCCCTCTCCGCCCCATTCTACTGCCTTCTGCCCGTAACCTTTGACTCCCCTACTAATCAAGAACCTTTCAATCTCCGCTTGGGAAATACCCAGTGACTTGGCCTCCACTGGCCTCTGCGGCAATGAGTTCCACAGTGAACTCCACCAACCCTCTGTCTTTGGCGTTCATGACGTTGAACGTGTCCCACTGAATGTGGTGGTGGGGAGGCTTTCCTTGGTTCAGGAGCTGGTGGGTGAAAGGATACACGATCTTCCCCTGGGGGGCGCTGTACTTGGAGACCATCACGGTGCAAGAGCCGCATCCTCCCTCTCCACAGCCGAGCTTGGTCCCCGTCAGACCCACTGACGCTCGTGTTAAGGAAAGCCGTGGTGTGCAGGCGGGGCCGGCGGCAAGGACCCACCACCGGGCAGCTCACCAGGTGGCGGTGGCAGCTGCCGATGTCCAAGGTGGGTGGGTGGGTGGACACAAAGAAGGAAAGATGCTGGTTTACAAAATAAGACACAAAGTGCTGGAGTAAGTCAGCAGGTCAGGCAGCATCTCTGGAGAACATGAATCAGTGACGTTTCAGGTCGGGACTCTTCTTCTGACTGAAGACAAGTCCCGACCCAAAACGTCACCTACCCATGTTCTCCAGAGATGCTGCCTGACCTTCTACATTACTCCAGCACTTTGTGTTTTTCACTGGGTACAGGAGTAGGGCACTACGGTGACGCAGCGGATAGAGTTGCTGCCTTAGAGTGCTAGATACCTGGGTTCAATGCTGACTACTTGTGCCTTCTGTATGGAGTTTGTACATTCTCCTTGTGACCGTGTGGGTTTTCCCCGGGTGCCCAGGTTTCCTCCAACACTCCAAAGACGTGCAGGTTTGTAGGTTAATTGGCTTTGGTAAAATTGTAATATTGTCCCTAGTGTGTATAGAATAGTGTTAGTATGCAGGGATCGCTGGTCGGTGCGGACTCGGTGGGCCAAAGGGCCTGTTTCCGCACTGTACCTCTAAACTATACTAAACTAAACTAAACTAAAGTAAACTAAACAGAGTGGCACGGTGGCGCAGCGGTAGAGTTGCTGCCTTACAGTGAATGCAGCGCCGGAGACTCAGGTTCGATCCTGACTACGGGTGCTGTACTGTAAAGAGTTTGTACGTTCTCCCCGTGTCCTGCGTGGGTTTTCTCCGAGATCTTCGGTTTCCTCCCACACTCCAAAGACGTACAGGTATGTAGGTTAATTGACTGGGTAAATGTAAAAATTGTCCCTAGTGTGTGTAGGATAGTGTTAGTGTGCGGGGATCGCTGGGCGGTGCGGACTTGGTGGGCCGAAAAGGCCTGTTTCCGCGCTGTATCTGAAATATGAAAATAAATAAATAAATATGACACAAAATGCTGGAGTAACTCAGCGGGCAGGCAGCATCTCTGGAGAGAAGGAATGGGTGACGTTTCGAGTCGAGACCCTTCTTCAGAGTTCCTCAGAGCTAAACAACAGCTGTGCAAGTCGTTGCCAAGGCCACATTTGGGAGAATACATCCAGTTCTGGTTGCCCTGTTGTGGGGAAGGATGCTAATTAACTTGAAGGGCTGGGGGAGGGTCGGGGTCCAAATGTTCAGCTGGCCCTGAGTGGGACCTGTTAGTCGGGTCTAGTCCCACACCTCCCCCTCTCCCTCCACATTCGTAAACAACAGGAGTCGCCAACAGCGAGTGGCAAGGATACATTTCCTCCTCAGGTAGGTTATCAGGTTGAGTTCGGGGTCCACATTCCTTTCCCGCACCTGCGGCAATAAAGCAAAAGCAGCAAAACAGATGAGCTCGCCTTAGTATCGAGCAAACACTCTTTATTTCACGCCTCCCCTCCTTTAGTTTTCACGCCAGCTAAAGAATGGCGCACTTAAAATGGCCGTCACGCCTCTCTGAGCAAGTGAGTTGATGAGGCTCACAAACCTTCCGCGAGGAAAAACTAACACTGTGTTTCCTTCTTAAACGAGTGACCCCCTTGGTTTGGTAAGGTGGCCAACTTGTTTTACATTATCCGCAGCAGAGGAGCCAGCAGGATGGTCTAGAACAAGGGGAAGTGAAGGAAACGTATGAAGAACACGTTCTCATATCTCTCTGTGACAGACACCAGGATCTTACAAGCTTCAATCATGAGATGAAGAGGTCAGGTTGATGCACAGAGTCTCTTGCCCAGAGCAGGGGAATCGAGCACCACAAGACATAGGTTGAAGGTAAAGAGGAAAATATTTAATCTGAGGGGTAACATTTCTTCCACAAAGGCTGATGGGTGTATGGAACAAGCTGCCAGAGGAGGTAGTTGAGGCTGGGACTATTCCAGCGTTTAAGAAACAGGTACATGCATAGGACAGGTTTGGAGGGATATGGACCAAACGCAGGCAGGTAGGACTTGTGTAGCTGGGACATGTTGGCCAGTGTGGGCAAGTAGGGCCGAAGGGCCTGTTTCCACGCTGTATCACTCTATGACTCTGTCCAAGCTTCAAGATGCAAACATTATATCACTGGAGGTAATCAGAGAGATGGGGAGATGTGATAGGGATTGGGAAACATGGCGTCATTTTGAATCGTGATACATGCAGGTAAGGACCCATTCACTCTATGGCTATTGATTCAGGACCCTCTTGCTCCACCTACCTTGTGTCCATTGACATAGAAAACCAGCTCATCGCTTTCCGATGTCGTGGAGCTCCCCCTCCCGTCGTTCATTCTCTGAGCTGTTTAACAGAATAATACAACAGGATATTAGTTTGCAGACGACACCAATGTGGTGGGCCGGATCACGAACAACAACGAGACGGAGTATAGGAAAGTGGTAGAGAACTTAGTAACATGGTGTCACAGCAACAACCCCTTCCTCAAAGTCAGCAAAAGGAAGGAGCTAGTTATTGACTTCAGGAAACATGATGGAGGACATGTCCCAGTCAGCATCAATGGTGCCAAAGTGGAAATGGTTTAGAACTTCCAGTTCCTTGACGTTAATGTTCCCAATGATCTGTCGTGGACCAACTACACCAATGTGCCAACCAAGAGGGTCACCAACTCCTCTACCTCCTGAGGAGACTGAGGTCATTGGGCATGTCTCCAATAACGCTTACAATAACGCGCACTGTCAGGCTGCATCACAGCTTGGTTTGGGAACAGCTCTGTCCAAGACAGCAAGAAATTACAGAGTTGTAGATGTAGCCCAATCCATCCCACAGCCCAGACGCCCCCACCATCGACTCCATCCACACTTCACGCTGCCTCGGAAAAACAGCCGACACAATCAAAGACTTGTCCCACCCCGGTCATTCCTTCTTCTCCCCGCTCCCGACTAGCAGAAGATACAGAAGCTTGAAAGCGCGCACCACCAGACTCAGGGACAGCTTCTTCCCCTCTGTTATTAGGCTTCTGAACGTTCCTTCCATAGGCTAGTGCACTGTCCGGTTCACCTCTACCCCATTGCGGACATTGGACTTTGTCTGTGGAACTGGTGCACGACAATGCTGAGAACTATATTCTGCACTCTGTATCTTCCCCTTTGCTCTACCGATTGTACTTGAGTTTGGCTTGGTTTTATTTATGTCTAGTACTATCTGATCTGTTTGGACAGCAAGCAGAACAAAGCTTTTCACTGTACCTCGATACACATGACAATAATAAACCTAAACCTCTGAATCCACTTGTTTGTCCAGATTGAGCCACCTTTGATATTTCCGTGGCACCTAGTAATGAACAATCATTGAAGTTCATCCATACCGTCCTTCAATACTTATTAAGGCCCATCTTCTGCCAACAGTAACCTAGGTACCGTAGAGGCATAGCGTTATATAGCACAGAAACAGGCCCTTCACCCCACCCCACCCTTGCCACAAGTCACACAAGTGTGCGTTTGGGCTTTTTGTCATTCAAGTAAACCTCTACTCACTCGTCTCTCCCCTGTAATACGAGCTCACATCCATCTCACCTGCACCACTATCTGGCTCTGAGCCACCGTCGTTGTTTGTCTCAGAGGCGATTGGACCTGTTGCTTGATTCAACGATGAACGCAAGACACACCGAGTGGAAGAAGGCAACTTCTTACTTCTTGTTAGTTTCCTCCAAACTGCCCTTTGGAGTTTTCACCTTTTAAACATTAACAGAGGCAGCACTGATTAAGTTTTGGCTTGAGATTCAATGTCAACTCGGTCATCGGCTAACCTCACTTGCCAGGGATATTTGGCATTGATTTATTATTGTCACGTGTATTGATATACAGTGAAAACATTTGCTTGAGTTTGAGTTGAGTTAGTTGGTGCAGCACAATGGTGCAGCAGTAGAGTTGCTGCCTTACAGCATTTACAGTGCCAGAGACCCGGGTTTGATCCTCACTACGGGTGCTGTCTGTATGGAGTTTGTACGTTATCCCCGTGACCTGCGTGCGTTTTCTCCAAGAACTTTGGTTTCCTCCCACACTCCAAAGGCTTGTCGGTTAATTGGCTTGGAATAAAATTATCCCTAGTGTAGGCTCGTGTTAATGTGCGGGGGTCGCTGGTCGGTGCGGACTCGGTGGGCCAAAGGGCCTATCTCAGCGCTGTATCTCTAAACTAAACTAAAGTTCATTGTCACGTGTACCGAGGTGCAGTGAGAAGCTTTTGTTGCGTGCTAACCAGTCAGCGGAAAGACAATACATGATTCCAATCACGCCATCCAGTGTACAGACCTTACTTGAGTACAACCAAACTGTGCATGAGAACACCATTTAATGCAAGAAGGAGTATTTTGTGCCATTACAAGAAGGACGTGGAGGTTTTGGAGAGGGTGCAGACGTGATTTACCAGATCGTGCCTAGATTAGAGGGTTTCAGCCACAAGGAGAGGTTGGGTAGACTTGGATTGTTTTTTATGGAACGCAACGGTTGAAGAGAGATATAATATCTCTCTTGGCACATCTTGGCGCACAATATGTAACAGCATGCCACAACCTGAGAGACAGTGAATGACCAACATGTACACATACACTCATACATAAATTGACACTAAGGAAATTAATATCAACCTACTAAACGTGCTACCTTGCTGTACTGTTTACAACTGCAAGAACGAGTAGCAATCAATAAAAGGCTATAAATGTATTGCGTGAATATATATATATATATATATGTACAGGGGCATATCGACCCATGCATTGTATACTTGTTTTTATATTCATGCATTTTAAATATGTATGTTATGTTCTATACTTTGGCAATATAATGATGTATCTTATCATGCCAATAAAGCATTTAAAAAAAATAATTTAAAAAAATAAATAATAATAGACGTTTATAAAATGACTAGACCAAATGGACCCGTTAGGCCCAAACCTCTCCTGCATTGGTGCAGCACCCTCTCCTCCCGCTCCCTCCTCCCCTCCCCCTCCCTCCCCCCTCCCCCTCCCTCTCAGTCCTTCCCCTCCCCCCCACTCCATCCCCATCAACCCTCTTTATCCTCCCTTCAACCCCCCTCCCTCCCTCCTTCCCTAGGAGATAGGTTTAAACTCAAAAATGTGAATAACTTTAAAATTATAACACCAATTTCAATGAAACTTCTTCCATTAGCATCAAAGGGATGATGGTGAGTAAGGTGGGCCTAAAATTGTCGCGCTGTCGTGTACTGTTTTGGCTGTAGTTCAGGAACAAACAAACAAACAAACAAACAAACAAGTTTTAGTATATAGATGAGAGGCATAGATAGGACAGACAGAACTGCAATCCCAATGGTTTGGGAACAGCTCTGCCCAAGAAATTACAGAGTTGTGGATGTAGCCCAGTCCATCCCACAGCCCAGACTCCCCACCATCAACTCCATCTACACCACGCTGCCTCCGAAAAACAGCCGACACAATCAAAGACTTGTCCCACCCCGGTCATTCCTTCTTCTCCCCGCTCCCGACTAGCAGAAGGTACAGAAGCTTGAAAGCGCGCACCACCAGACTCAGGGACAGCTTCTTCCCCTCTGTTATCAGGCTTCTGAATGGTCCTTCCATAAGCTAGGGCACTGTCCGGTTCACCTCTACCCCATTGCGGACATTGGACGTTGTCTGTGGAACTGGTGCGCTACAATGCTGAGAACTATATTCTGCACTCTGTATCTTCCCCTTTGCTCTACCGATTGTACTCGAGTTTGGATTGATTTTATTTATGTCTAGTACTATCTGATCTGTTTGGACAGCAAGCAGAACAAAGCTTTTCACTGTACCTCGATACACATGACAATAATAAACCTAAACCTTTGAATCCACTTGTTTGTCCAGATTGAGCCACCTTTGATATTTCCGTGGCACCTAGTAATGAACAATCGTTGAAGTTCATCCATACCGTCCTTCAATACTTATTAAGACCCATCTTCTGCCAACAGTAACCAAGGTACCGTAGAGGCATAGCGTTATGTAGCACAGAAACAGGCCCTTCACCCCATCTCACCCTTGCCACACAAGTCACACTAGTCCCATTTGTGTGCGTTTGGGCTTTTTGTCATTCAAGTAAACCTCTACTCACTCGTCTCTCCCCTGTAATACGAGCTCACATCCATCTCACCTGCACCACTATCTGGCTCTGAGCCACCGTTGTTGTTTGTCTCAGGGGCGATTGGACCTGTTGCTTGATTCAACGATGAACGCAAGACACACTGAGTGGAAGAAGGCAACTTCTTACTTCTTGTTAGTTTCCTCCAAATTGCCCTTTGGAGTTTTCACCTTTTAAACATTAACAGAGGCAGCACTGATTCAGTTTTGCCTTGAGATTCAATGTCAACTCGGTCATCGGCTAACCTCACTTTAGAGTTTCATTGCCAGGGATATTTGGCATTGATTTATTATTGTCACGTGTATTGATGTACGGTGAAAACATTTGCTTGAGTTTGAGTTGAGTTTAGTTAGGTCAGCGGTAGAGTTGCTGCCTTACAGCGCTTACAGAGCTAGAGACCCCGGTTTGATCCTGACTACGGGTGCTGTCTTTACGGAGTTTGTACGTTATCCCCGTGCCCTGCGTGGGTTTTCTCCAAGAACTTCGGTTTCCTCCCAAACTCCAAATTAGCTTGGTATAAATGTAAAAATTGTCCCTAGTGTGTGTAGGAGAGTGTTAATGTGCGGGGATCGCTGGTAGGTGCAGACTCGGTGGGCCGAAGGGCCTGTTTCCACGCTGTATCTCTAAACTAAACTAAAATTCATTGTCTCGTGTACCGAGGTGCAGTGAAAAGCTTTTGTTGCGTGCTAACCAGTCAGCAGAAAGCTAACAATTCTCCCCAGTCACGTAAACATTAACACTTAAACCCCCATCCTCCTCTACAGTCCCTCCTTTGATCATAACATGAGAACCTCATTCAGAGTCCCCTTTGAGGTACAAAGTGGCCGGAGACATTGTATAATAAAGATTACAGCAATGATCAGCATGAAGATAGATCCATGATGTAATATTGATCCCCATAATCCACGAACAAACTAAAATGCCACCAGCTCCATCCTTCATTATACCCATGCATCTGACTCCCATTTTTCCTGACCTTATTAACCTGTTGGGATATGTGGGCCGATTCGCTTGCAGTCTGTCAACTGTATCCAGTGAGGATGAAATTTGAGCTCAACTGCAGTGGGGTTAGTTAGGACCACCTGGAACCACCGTGGTCCTAACTTCTTCCGATCCCAATTTCAGACGAGGACCTAGTCACCCGGCCACGCCGTTGGTTCTTCAGGGGTGTCAGTCGTCACCTTTTGTGTTTCACGAACCTGGGAATGCCAGACTGATAGTGCGTTTGTTAATTGCTGCACGCAAGTTATTAGTTCATCACTGAGAGCATGTGGGTCGAAGTCAACCTCTACCCTACGGTCTGCCCCCCAAGGAGTCGGCAACGGCCGCCCGTACACAACTTCCGCGGGCGACAGCCCGGTGGCACGATTCGGAGTCACCCTCATCTCAAAGAGAGCCAACGGTAGGGAGTACCTCGATCCAATTCAGTCCAACTCCTCCATCAGTCTCCTCCTCCTGTCATATGTTGAAAGACTGGAGCGACTGGGCTTGTATACACTGGAATTTAGAAGGATGAGAGGGGATCTTATCGAAACGTATAAGATTATTAAGGGGTTGGACACGTTAGAGGCAGGAAACATGTTCCCAATGTTGGGGGAGTCCAGAACCAGGGGCCACAGTTTAAGAATAAGGGGTAGGCCATTTAGAACGGAGATGAGGAAAAAAAAATTCAGTCAGAGAGTTGTAAATCTGTGGAATTCTCTGCCTCAGAAGGCAGTGGAGGCCAATTCTCTGAATGCATTCAAGAGAGAGCTAGATAGAGCTCTTAAGGATAGCGGAGTCAGGGGGTATGGGGAGAAGGCAGGAACGGGGTACTGATTGAAAATGATCAGCCATGATCACATTGAATGGCGGTGCTGGCTCGAAGGGCTGAATGGCCTCCTCCTCCTGCACCTGTTGTCTATTGTCCATTGTCCGGATGGGAGAGGCGCCAGTATGGGAGGCTGCATTTGATTGTTGCGGGAAGGGGCAAGAGCCTGCAGCAAATTGTGGAGGGAAACAGCATTCTTAATGGGGGCACCGGAGGAGGTGATGAAGCCGCAAAACTGCCACATCTGCCTGACGTCTGATCACCCTCTTTCCCGCTGCACATGCACGACAACAGATCGAGCAAGGCATCCACAGACCTGTCCAGTTCATAAACCACTGAAGCAGTTTGCTCATACTTTGAAAGGTGGGAAAGAGCTTGAAGTGCATCTTTAATGACGTCCATGCAGGGCACACTGCCCGGTTACAACTTCTAATCAACGTGAAAATAATCAATGTTGCTCCACTTTGAGCAAAATTCTCACAACATACTGCAGATAGCCTGGTTGCAACTTCTAAACGCTGTGAGGCTGCAAGAATGGAGGAGAAATGTTGATATTTAAAGAACGTAATCCACAACACAATTCTGTTGCACCATTTCTGACCCTCATGGCTGTTCACATTGGCCTGTTGTATGCGGTATCTGATCGCAATGATTTGAGGATTGCTCATTTTCTTACGCAACCAATGTCCTTTCCAGGCAGCCTGCATTCTGATCATTCCACGGCAAGTTTTCCTTGCCTGGATTTTTATAAATAAACTTCCTGGCAGCTTTCTGAATGACCACAGCTGCTCTGGGCTGTGGCAACAGGCAGGCTTTCACAATCCGCTGCTGAAGCCAAGTCCGGAACCGTCTCTGAACATAAATGACTGAGTTGATCTTGGCCTTTGCACATTTAGGAGCCATATCGTCTCTGAATGCTTTCTGAATCTTAACAGCGCAAATATTGCGATAAGCAGCAGCAATGAAAGGAAGCCTCCTTTGTGCTGCTTGTATCTCAGCAAGCTTTTTGTGAATCAACCGCCCACGAAAAACAGACTGCAAGCCAATGACTGACTTTCTCATTTTATTGTACTTCACATTTTCAATCTTTGCAAGATGCCATGCTCGGTAATGTCACCGTATGACCGTTGCAGCCTTTCGTTGCTGAAGGGACTTCCTTCTTTTGGTATAAGCTCTAAATGCAAGGGTCCTTTTCTCTGTCGCGGGCATGTTGGGCAACTAATAACATCTCCTGAGCTTTCCAGGGAGTGTAAACGTTCATCAGTGCATGTTGGCCGGCTTGATGCGCTGGGGGATTTGGCATTGGTCTCATGGGGCAGTCCCGGACACCCTTCGGCTGGAGTCGCTTGCTGGTTCACGCCCTTTCAGCCACTGACTGAACTACGTCCCCTCCAAACATTTCTGCTTCTTCTCTTTTTCTTTCTCTTTCTTCTTCGTCCGGGGTCTTCCTCGTCTTGGGACGGTGGCGCGGAGGGGGTTGATCCAGCCATGCCTCCTGTTGCCTGGCTGCCCTGGGCTTGGGGTACAGGGGCATCAGGGGGTGGAGGAGCTTTCTATTCTAGGTCGTGTTCCTCCTCTTCTTCGTCTATGAACAGGGTCGCTGTGCCAGATAAGGGGTCCCTGGGGTCTTCTCGTTTTGGCGCCTGTTTTTTTGTTACCAACTGTTGCTTATTTTGCGACTCAATAACATTTCCTGAGGTTTCCAGGGAGTGTAAATGTTCATTTTTCTTTTTGGGGCTTTTCCTGTGGTTTATCATGCCAATCACATTCTGCTTGTAACACATCCCAATCCTTAGTTATACCGTCCTTTGTACATACCACGATTCCTCTACGACCTGCATCATCCCTCCAACTCTTGCTCCTGGATTCATCCCACTTTTCCTGCGCCTCCTCTTTCCATTCTCTTATCCTCTTTTTCTGTTTCTTACCTGCCTCTCTTTCCCATATCAATTGTTCTGTTCGTTTAATAGTCTCAACATTCCCCCTACTGGCCAAGATTCATCTCCCAAACGTTTGGTTAAAGCTGCCGACAATGGTCGATAACCCTTTCGCTTTTCTGGGTTAACATAACATAGGTGTTGCACTGGGGCTCCGCTGTCACTTTTGTCCAAAGACTGACCCATCGTTATTAACTGGAAAACTTTTCCTTACTTTACACAGTCCCCACTCTCTGCAATGTCTTCCCAGAGACTGGTTTCAATTAGTCTGATTGTCCAATTTACTTACACTTTATCTATTACAACGATGCTTATCTTCCCTTGGTCTTCCTCTGGCTCTTGTTGTTCATGGCAGGGAACCAGATCAACCACGGTGTTCGCGGACACTCGCTCAGACTCAATGGATCCGATAGTGCACTTTTTACTCCCCTCGAGGTCCGGGCCACCCTGTGGCCACGTACTCAGTCGTCTGAGATGGTCCCAGCGAGATCCTGCCGACTACGCCAATGTTAAAACCCGCACACTCTCTGGAATAAACATCGTCAAACACTGATGCTCATAGTAAAGACACGACTTGATTACGCTAGCGGGGGTGGCAGTCACTGCACATCGCGGCCAGCTCCTCGCAGTCCCACCCAATTATTTTGTGCACAGGAAGTATTTCTATACACAAGCAGTCATGGGTTCAGCTAATCACAGTCAGAACATTCCCGGTCCAGGTTCTTATTTAAAACAGACTTGTTTTTCTCTGCAGTTTTACTTGGTATTGGCCCTCTTTCCTTTTTAGTCCCACTACCCTTTGCTGTTTTGCAAAAACCACCTGTTATTCATTAGCTAGCAATTCTCCCCAGCCACGTACACATTAACACTTAAACCCCATCCTTCTTGTACAGCGGAGTGATATTCACAATTTTCCAATCTTCAGCAAACCACTCCTAACTCTAGTAATTCTTGAAATATCACAACTAATGCCTCAACAATCTCTGAGGCCACCTTCTTCAGAACCCTGGGGTGCAGTCCATCCGGTCCAGCTGACTTATCCACCCTCAGACCTTTCAGTGTTCCTAACACCTTCTCCTTAGTAATCGCCACTCCACTAACCTCCACCCCCCCCCCCCCCCCCCCCCCCCGACTCTCTAGATTGCAGGCACACTGCTGGTATCTTCCACTGTGAAGACTGATGCAAAAAAGTCATTCAATTCCTCTGCCATTTCTTGATTTCCCGTTAACACTTCTCCTGCATTATTCTCCAGCGGCCCAACGCCCACTCTTTTTTACACTTTTTACTCTTTATATACCCGTAGAAACTCTTGCTATCTCTCCTCTTTTATATTATTGGCTGGCTTACATCCGTATTTCATCTTTTCTCTCCATATTGTCCTTTTAGTTACCTTTTGTTGTTCTTTAAACACATCCCAATCTTCTGGCTTCATCTTTGCAATGTTATACGCCTTCTCTTTGGCTTTTATGTTGCCCTTGACTTCCCGTGACAGCCACGGCTGTCTTATTCTCCCCCTGGAATCTTTCTTCCTCTTTGGAATGGAATGGTCCTGCACCTTCCCAATTATCCGCAGAAATCCCTGCCATTGCGGCTCTCCCATCATTTCTACTAAAGCCCTTTTCCAGTCATGGAATCATAGAGTGATACAGTGTGGAAACGGGCCTTTCGGCCGAACTTGCTCACACCGCCCAACATGTCCCAACTCCACTAGTCCCACATGCCTGCACTAGGTCAATATGCCATTAGCTTTCTTCACTGCCTGCTGCACTTGCATGCTAACATTCAGTGACAGATCTACAAGGACACCCAGTTCTCGTTGCACCTCCCCTTTTCCTAACCTGACACCATTCAGATAATAATCTGAGCATCCTCCTCGCAGCTCACACTGCCACCCAGCTTTGTGTCATCCGCAAACATGGAGATGTCACATTTAATTCCCTCGTCTAAATCGTTAATATATATATTGTAAATATCTAGGGTCCAAGCACTGAGCCTTGCGGCACCCCACTCGTCACTGCCTGCCATTCTGTAAAGGACCTGTTTATTCCGCCACCTTATTCCTGTGGCTCACACGGCAAAGTATTTGAATTTCTGCTCTTTGCTTCATGCAAATTAAACTGTCCACGTCTGCGCTAAAGTGGAGAAGATGAAAAACAAATGGCATTAGTGGAAAGATCAGGAGATGATGCAAATCTCCAATTGCAAAACAGCTGGGTGGAGAATCACAAGTTCAGAGTAACAGCAACTCAGTAAAAACTGTTAATGTCTCAACTACGCAAACTTGACAACATTAAATATTTCCGAGGCGAAGCTAAATTCTAATTTACCGAGTAATTAAGTGTAATGAGCGACCCCATTCCAATCCCCTTATGTGTCACTTTCATTCGGGAGATGAGAGAGGTCAGTGTGTGTGAAACTGTGTCACACTGAGGGTCAGTGTGTGTGAAACTGTGTCACACTGAGGGTCAGCGTGTGTGAATCTGTGTCACACTGAGGGTCAGTGTGTGCGAAAATACTACAGTGCGGGTCAGTTTTTGTGTAGGTAGACACAAAATGTTGGAGTAACTCAGTGGGTCAGGCAGCATCTTGGGAGAGAAGGAATGGGTGATGTTTCAGGTCGAGACCCTTCTTCAGACTGATGTCGGGAGGGGGGGGGGAACAGAGATAGAATGTAGACGGAGACAGGAAGACTAGTGGGTGAACTGGGAAGGGGAGGGGATAGAGAGGGGCAGCGGAACTATCTGAAGTTAGAGAAGTCAATGTTCATACTGCTGGGGTGTAAACTACCCAAGCGAAATATTAGGTGCAGTTCCGACAATTTGCGCTGGGCCTCACTCTGACAATGGAGGAGGCCCAGGACAGAAAGGTCAGATTGGGAATGTGAGGGGGAGTTGAAGTGCTGAGCCACTGGGAGATCAAGTTGGTTGAGACAGACTGAGCGGAGGTGTTCAGTGAAACGATCGCCGAGCCTGCGCTTGTCAGTCTGTCCTGGTCACTCACCTGCTCCAGATCACCAATCAAGCCAGCATATAAACCCTTCCTGCACACACACTCTTTGCCAGATTGTTCTTAGCCCTCATGCAAGATTCTCCAGCATTCTCTCTTGGACTGATTTTCCGTTGCCGACCCTGCCTGCTCCTGACTTTTATGCCTCGTCGTAGCCCTGGTGAACGCCTCCGTCTTCTGTCCCCGACCACGAGCAGGTAGAAAGAAAGCTCATTCTAAAACTACTTCCTTGGTTCCGTGTGCTGCATTTGGGTCTACCTGCGGTCCGTTACATAACAATCTGGCCAAGACATGGACCCAGCACACACAGCGTCACCACTGAATCGCTTTGAGCGGATCGAGAGTGCGCTCCAACAGCAGCAGGAGGGTTTTGCCAACTCTCGCTGATACTCGCCGGACTGTTTCTGTCTTGGAGCACACAATGACCACATTAGCCAACCAGATGCAGCAGTTGACAGCGGCGCTAACGCAGTAGACAGCTGCAGCTTCAACGGCTGCTCCTCTGCCACCTCCGCCTGAGCCCTCACCACCCAGGATCTCCCCTGAACCCCTGGTGGGGCTGCCAGAATGCTATGCCGGAGATCCTGAAGGCTGTGGACCTTTTCTCACAAACTGTTCGATCCTGTTTTCCCTGCAACCCCGTACCTTCGCCACGGAGGAGGCGAGGGTGGCCTTCACCATTACCCACCTGACAGGCAGAGCACGGTTGTGGGGAACAGCCAAATGGGATCGTGGGACGCCAGCATGTTCTTCCTTTCGGGCTTTCTCTGAGGAGCTTCGCAAGGTGTTCTGCCTGGGGCCTGAGAGCTCCGACGCAGGTGGAGGACTTTTTCACCTGTGTCAGGGGGTTCGGACCATGGCTGACTACTCCATTGATTTCCGTACTCGGGCTCGTCGGAGTAACTGGAACATTTCCGCTTTGTGTGACGCTTTCCGGCCTGGATTAGCTGACTATGTTAAGGACGAGCTGGTCTCCTATGAACTACCTGCCACGCTCGATGGGGTCATTGAGCTCGCCACCCGGGTTGATCTCCGGATTCAGACACGGAGACGGGAGAGGCGTCAGGGGCCCACAGAACATCATCCCCGGGGCCGCCCCTGGGTAGCCGCTGCCTCAGCCAGCACAGCCAGACCAGCCGAACAACCGCCTGAGGGGGCAGAGCCGATGCAGCTGGGTCGTTCCCACCTGTCTACGGAGGAATGGCAGCACCGGCACCGGAACAACCTCTGCCTCTATTGTACCAGGGTGGCCCTTTTCTCGCCAGCTGTCCGGCAATGAGAGGGCTCATCAGATTTTCACCCTCTCCTATCGTCCCGGTTCCCGTAACGTCAAGCCTGACGCCCTGTCCCGCCACTTTCCAGATGAAGAGGGGCCTTCCCCAGAGCCCGACTCCATCCTTCCTGATCCGTGCCTGGAACTGTGTCACACTGAGGGTCAGTGTGTATGAATCTGTGTCACTGTGACGGTCATTACCTATTGAATATTTCCATAGAGTATCTGATCAAAGTTTGATAGAGTGCGACGGCCCACTAGTGGTAGTGCAACAGCTCACTAGTTGTAGTGCAACAGCTCACTAGTGGTAGTGCAACAGCTCACTAGTGGTAGTGCAACAGCTCACTAGTGGTAGTACAACAGCTCACTAGTGGTAGTGCAACAGCTCACTCACATTTCTCTCCAGTCATTTGGAAGAAGGCACATTTTCCCTGCATCTAGCCTATCCAATCCCTTAAGAATTGTACATGTTTCTATAAGATCCCCTCTCATCCTGCTAACCTCCAGTGAACACAAGCCCATTGGACCCACTCTTTCATCACATGTCAGTCCTGCCATCCCAGGAATGAGCCTGGTGAACCTACGCTGCACTCCCTTAATAGCAAGAATGTCCTTCCTCAAATTAAACCAAAACTGCACACAACACTTTATGTGGGATCTCACCAGTGCCCTGTACAACAGCAGTAGGACCTCCTAGCTTCTATACTCAAATCCTCCCGCAATGAAGGCAAACATGCCATTAGCTTTCTTCACTGCCTGCTGCACCTGCATGCTAACTTTCAGTGACTGATGTACAAGGACACCCAGCTCTCGTTGCACCTCCCCTTTTCCTAGTCTGACACCATTCAGATAACAATCTGCCTTCCTGTTCTTGCACCAAAGTGGGTAACCTCATATTCATCCACATTTTACTGCATCTGCCCTGCATCTGCCCACTCACCCAACCTGTCCAAGTCACTCTGCAGCCTCATAGCATCCTCATCGCAGCTCACACTGCCACGCAGCTTTGTGTCATCCACAAACATGGAGATGTTGCATTTAATTCCCTCGTCTAAATTGTTAATATATATTGTAAATAACAAGGGTCCCAGCACTGAGCCTTGCGGCACCCCACTAGTTACTGCCTGCCATTCTGTAAAGGACCTGTTTATTCCACCACCTTATTCCTATGGCTCACACGGCAAAGTATTTGAATGCCTGCTCTTTGTTTCATGCAAATCAAACTGTCCACGTCTGCTCTAAAGTGAGGCGAGGCTAAAGTCTAATTTACCGAGTAATTAACTGTAATTGAGCGTCCCCTTTCCAATCCCTTTATGTGTCACTTTTACTGGGGAGATGAGAGAGGTCAGTGTGTGTGAAACTGTGTCACACTGAGGGTCAGTGTGTGTGAAACTGTGTCACACTGAGGGTCAGTGTGTGTGAAACTGTGTCACACTGAGGGTGAATGTGTGTGAAACTGTGTCACTGTGAGGGTCAGTGTGTGTGAAACTGTGTCACTGTGAGGGTCAGTGTGTGTGAACCTGTGTTGAAGGGCCCGTTCATGTTCTGTACTGTTCTATGTTCTCTGTTCTACAAGAGAAAGGAAACAGACTGCAGAATAAAGTGTTCAATGCTGCAGAAAAAGTGCTGGGTTTTTTAAAGCGCAAGGCCGCAATGTGGTAGATTGGGAGATTGGAAATACATCCTTAGCTTCTGGGAAATCCGTTCAAGACTCTGATGGCAGTAGGGAAGAAGCTATTCCTGAATCTGGTTGTGCTCGCTTTCAAGATTTTGTATCTTCTGCCTGAGGGGATGAGGTAAAGAGCGAATGGCCGGGGTGTCAGAGTTTTGAAATATAACTTCTTGCCCGGGTTACTTGAAAACCAAGCTTCACGGTAACAAGGCATAAACTAGATAGACTTCCAGTTTACTAATAGCAGTACTAAGAAGTTTAATTTTAAAAGTGGTTGAATGGAATTTTGTGCGGAGTGTGGGCATTCTTTGAAAATGTACTGGGGATGCATATCTGGTTTCTGGGTTGCATATCTGGGTTGAGAGCCTACTTTAAATGTAATCGCTGAAGGCCATAAACATCATGATAATTCCCACGCTTACATGACCGTCAAACTGTTGCCTCCAATCTACCTGTCAAATGTCCTGACGGTAAATAAATTGGCTAAACACAAGTATTTTATGGTATCTTCAAATGACTTTACTTAATTTAATATTACGTGCTTCTAAATGCATCTAAGAGAACCTAGCAAACCTGGGGACAGCATGCGACAGACAGCGCCCACAATAAGCAACGATACCTGGCGACAAGCCAGCTGTCGCCGAGAAATTTCATGCCGGTTGATTTCTCAGCAACGCGCCGAGATCCACTACGATTCTTTGAAGACTCCTAACGATCATGCCCACGACACCGCCGTGAGCTGTCAGCGACAGCCTAGTCACCGGCAGTCGCCTTAAAATCGCCTAAGTGGGACAGGCCCTTTAACAGGAGAGGTGATCAGGAATAAAGTAACCTGGAATTTAACTATCACTCTGTTAAAAATCTAACACCACATATAACACCCCAGACATTGAAAATCTGAAATCAAAGCAGAAAACACTCTGAAGTTCAGGCAGCATCCATGGGGAACAAAGCTTTTCCAGTCAATTACCTGTGATCGATGGTCAGTACAAATGGAGCATCCATTTTCACAAATGTTCCCTAACTAACTGAACATTTCCACCCATTTCTGTTTTCATAGTCATGTAGTCATAGAGTGATACAGTGTGGAAACAGGCCCTTCAGCCCATCTTGCCCACACTGGCCAACAATGTCCCAGCTACACTAGTCCCACCTGCCAGCATTTGGTCCACATCCCTCCAAAGTTGTCCTATCCATGTACCTGTCTGTTTCTTAAACATTGGGATAGTCCCAGCCTCAAGTACCTCCTCTGGCAGCTTGTTCCATACACCCACCACCCTATGTGTGAAAAACTTACCCCTCAGATTCCTATTAAGTCTTTTCTCCTTCACCTTAAACCTATGTCCTCCGGTCCTCAATTCCCCCACTCTGGGTAAGAGACTCTGTGCATCTCCCTGATCATTTCCTCTCATGACTTTATACACCTCTATAAGATCACCCCTCATCCTCGTGCGCTTCATGGAATAGAGTCCTGGCCTGCTCAACCTCTCCCTATAGCTCACACCCTCTAGTCATGGCAACATCCTCATAAATCTTATCTGTTCCCTTTCCAGCTTGAAAACATATTTCCTACAACACAGTGCCAGGAACTGAACACAATACTCTAAATGTGGCCTCACTAACGTCTTATACAACTGCAACATGACCTCCCAACTTCTACTCTTCTAATTAAGACAGATTCTCCATTTAAAATGTAAAGTAATAGAAGTTTGTATCTGAAGGTATGAGATCACTGTGATCACTGACTCATCTAAACACTAACACAGAAGTAAAGTTGCTGCCTCACAGCGCCAGAGAACTGGCTCCAATTCTGACCTCAGGTTCTGTCTGTGTGTGGAATTTACACTTTCATAAGTTCATAAGTGATAGGAGCAGAATTAGGCCATTTGGCCCATCAAGTCTACTCTGCCATTCAATCATAGCACATCTACCTTTCCCTTTAAACCCCATTCTCCTGCCTTCTCCCCATAACCCCTGGCTCCCGTACTGATCAAAAATCCATCTATCTCTTGCCTTTAAAATATCCATTGACTTGGCCTCTACAGCCGTCTATCACTTTCTCCTTGTGACCACGTGGGCTTCCTCCAGGTGCTCCAGTTTCCCCCCACATCCCAGAGATGTACAGTTTGAAGAAGGGTCCCGACCCGAAATGTCACCCATTCCTTCTCTCCAGAGATGCCGCCTGTCCCACTGAGTTACTCCAGCATTTTGTGTCTACCTTCGGTGTAAACCAGCATCTGCAGTTCCTTCCGACACAATAAAACACTCTTGACTGTTGAGATAGAGAAGCAGTCAACATCCAAACTGCAGCCATATCTGAGCTATATCCAGGCCTGGGCTGATAGGTGGCAAGGCACATCTGACCAAGATCTAAGAACATCTAGGGCAGCACGGTGGCGCAGTGGTAGAGTTGCTGCTTTACAGCGAATGCAGCGCCGGAGACTCAGGTTCGATCCTGACTACGGGCGCTGTCTGTACGGAGTTTGTACGTTCTCCCCGTGACCTGCGTGGGCTTTCTCCGAGATCTTCAGTTTCCTCCCACACTCCAAAGACATACAGGTATGTAGGTTAATTGACTGGGTAAATGTTTTAAAAAATTGTCCCTAGTGGGTGTTGGATAATGTTAATGTGTGGGGACTCGGTGGGCCGAAGGGCCTGTTTCCGCGCTGTATCTCTAAATCTAAAAAAATCTAAAAATCTAACATCTGCCAGTGTGTGTGTGCATGTGTGTCCAGAATCTGGTGTGTGTGTGTGTGTGTGCCTGTGTATGCGTGTGTGTGTGTGTGTGTATATGTGTGTGTGTGTGTTTATCTTTTTTTTCTTGTGTGTGTGTGTGCGCGTATATGTGTGTTCGTGTATGTGTGAGTGTGTGTGTATACATTTGTGTGCGCATGTGTGTGTGTATGTGCTCATGTTTGTGTGTGGGTGTGTGCGCATATGTGTGTGCACATGTGTGTGTATGCATGTGTATGTGTGTGTGTGAGTGTGTGTGCGTGCATGTGTGTGTGCATATGCATGTGTATGTGTGTGAGCATGTGTGTGTGTGTGCGCGTGCACATGTGTGTGTTTGTGTGCATGTGTTTGTGTGTGTCTGTATATGTGTATGTTTTCCTGCATATGTGTAATTTTGTCTATGTATAGTGTTGGAAAATAACTGCAGATGCTGGTACAAATTGAAGGTATTTATTCACAAAATGCTGGAGTAACTCAGCAGGTCAGGCAGCATCTCAGGAGAGAAGGAATGGGTGACGTTTCGGGTCGAGACCCTTCTTCAGACTGATGTCAGGGGGGCGGGACAAAGGAAAGATATAGGTGGAGACAGGAAGACAGTGGGAGATCTGGGAAGGAGGAGGGGAAGGGAGGGACAGAGGGACTATCTAAAGTTGTAGAAGTCGATGTTCATACCGCTGGGCTGCAAGCTGCCCAAGTGAAATATGAGGTGCTGTTCCTCCAATTTGACAGAAAGGTCAGACTGGGAGTGGGAGGGGAAGTTGAAGTGCTCAGCCACTGGGAGATCAGGTTGGTTAAGGCGGAATGGGCGAAGGTGTTGAGCGAAACGATTGCCGAGCCTGCGTTTGGTTTCGCCGATGTAAAGAAGTTGACATCTAGAACAGCGGATACAATAAATGAGGTCGATGGAGGTGCAGGTGAACCTTTGTCTCACCTGGAAAGACTGTTTGGGTCCTTGGATGGAGTTGAGGGGGGAGGTAAAGGGACAGGTGTTGCATCTCGTGCGGTTGCAGGGGAAAGTGCCCGGGGTTGGGGTGGTTTGGGTAGGAAGGGACGAGTGGACCAGGGAGTTACGGAGCGTACGGTCTTTGCAGAACGCAAAAAGGGAAGGGGATGGGAAGATGTGGCCAGTAGTGGGGTCCCGTTGTAGGTGACGGAAATGTTGGAGGATAATTTGTTGGATTCGCTGGCTGGTGGGGTGGAAGGTGAGAATGAGGGGGATTCTGTCTTTGTTACGAATGGGGGGAGGGGGAGCAAGAGCGGAGCTGCGGGATATAGAAGAGACCCTAGTGAGAGCCTCATCTATAATGGAAGAGGGGAAGCCCCGTTTCCTGAAGAATGAGGACATCTGTGATGCCCTAGTGTGAAACACCTCATCCCGGGCGCAGATGCGGCGTAGATGGAGGAATTGGGAGTAGGGGACAGACTTTTTGCAGGAGACAAGTTGGGAAGAAGTGTAGTCCAGATAGTTGTGCGAGTCAGTGGGTTTGTAGTAGATGTCAGTCACTAGTCTGTCTCCTGTGATGGAGATGGTGAGGTCCAGAAACGGGAGGGAGATGTCGGAGATAGTCCAAGTATATTTAAGAGCAGGATGGAAATTGGAAGTGAAGTGTATGAAGTCAGTGAGTTCTGCATGGGTACAAGAGGTAGCACCAATGCAGTGGTCGATGTAGCGGAGGTAGAGTTTGGGGATGGGGCCGGTGTACGAGCGGAACAGAGATTGTTCGATATACCCGACAAAGAGGCAGGCGTAGCTAGGGCCCATGTGGGTGCC
Source organism: Rhinoraja longicauda (assembly GCF_053455715.1). NCBI lineage: Eukaryota > Metazoa > Chordata > Chondrichthyes > Rajiformes > Arhynchobatidae > Rhinoraja > Rhinoraja longicauda. The sequence continues at coordinate 23,754 of NW_027602320.1, forward strand.
CATAGCTACGCCTCTGGTTTGGAGGATGTGGGAGGAGTCAAAGGAGAAGTTGTTAAGAAGTTGTCTATGTATATGTGGGTGTGTGTCTGTATATGTATTTGTGTGTTTGTCTATGTATATGTGTGGGTGCGCTTGTCTGTATGTGTATGTGGAGGGGCGTGTGTGTGTTTGTGTGTGTCTATGTATATGTGTGTTTGGCTGTATCTGTATGTTTGTCTATGTATATGTTGGTGTGTGTCAGTATCTGTGCGTTGCTGTGTGCACATGAGAGGGAGTGTGTCACAAAGTTGAAATTAAAACTGTATTGATTTGAGGAGACAATGAAGAGGCACTGAGAGATCAGGAGAGGAAACGTCTCAGGTCGGTGCACTGGGTGTGGGGGACATGGTTGGTGGTTTTTGTTTGATGAGGAGGGATGGGGATTTTCCAACACCCAGGACCATTCGCTGTGTCCCCACCTGTAACAAAACCAGAGAATGCTGGAAATATTCAGCAGGTCAGGCAGTGGCTGTGGAGAGGGACAGAGTTAATGTTTCAGCTCAGTGACGTTATGTCAATGCTCCACTTATGACCTTTCCCATCCTCAACGTTCTCCTCTTACACTTTTTTTTTTTTTTTTTTTTTTCAAAGGCTTTATTCAGCACATTCACATGGTACATCACATCAAAACCACATTCAGAGGTTACAAGTCATCAAATAATCATTATAATACAATGTTGCCTTCATTATTTACAATGCTCTCAACCCCCCGCGGTGACCAGCGCCCACGGAAGACCTCCAGAGTCCCCGTGATCACCGCGTGTTCCCTCTCTAGGGACACGCGCGCACGGACGTAGGCCCGGAAGAGGAGAAGGCAGCCGACTATGGCAAGACCATCGACCGCCCGCTGCCTGGACCCGCGAATGGCCAACTTGGCCAGGCCCAAGAGCAAACCGACAGGGAGGTCCCACCCCCCCCGAAAGACCCTCCCCACACCCTGCCTTGTGTCCAAACACTAGAATCGTAGGACTAAAGTGTAACCAAAACTTGAGGAACAACCCCTTCAGATATTGGTACAGGGGCAGTAACCTCTCACATTCCATATAGACGTGGAACACGGTCTCTTCGTCACCGCAGAAAATACAGGCGGTCGGCGAGCCCGTGAACCGGCTTAACAGTTTATTACACACCACCGCTCTGTGCAGCACTCTCCACCCCAGGTCCCCGATGTAAAGGGGAACGACTCCCTTATAGAGAGACCCCCACTGAGGACCGTCCCCATCTTCAGGTGGTAACACAGACCGCCAAGATGTGTCAGGGCGGTGTACGAAGACAAGGAGGTGTAGAATGTGCAGGAGCATTCTGTACAGTGTGCGTCTCTTCGCATCACGAAACAGCACACTGGGCATCTCGGAAAGGTGGCTCAAGTTGTACGGAGCCGGCGCCCGGGAGAAATCCCGGAGCCTAGGCCCGATGAGCAAATCTGACGGAGCGGGGGTAAGCTCAGTCAGAACTACTCTAGGCACACGCCTCTCCTCGACACCCGCCATGACAGGGTGAGGACCAGCTGCTCCCGCAGCCACGACGTCCCCCTCCCTTTGTGGAGCAACACGTCGGCTGAAAACAACCAAATTCCTCACTCTAAGCACGTCCCGATAGAAACTAGGCAGACCCCGTAAGGCGGGTCGACTGATGCCCACCACCGGCAGCCGCGAAACCCTCCGTAGGCAACAACCCCGACGAAAAAAATACGTGGCCAGAGCGTGCCACCTGGGGGGGTTCTCTGTGTACATATACCTCCGCAGAGTCCTGAGGCGGAGAGCCGCCACCTGGGTACTCACGCATACCAAGGACTGGCCGCCCTCCTCCAACGGGAGACTCAGGACTGCTGCGGTAACCCAATGCTTCCTATTTCCCCAGAAGAAGTCCACCAGCTTCTTCTGTAAAGTAGTTGCAAAGATGGAGGGCGGGACAAGAGTAGCCAGCCGGTACCACAACATGGAGGCCACCAGCTGGTTTATGACCAGCACCCTCCCCTGAAAGGAAAGGACTCCAAGCAGGCCTGACCAGCGTCCCAGCCGGGCGACGATTTTCATCTCCAGCTCCTGCCAGTTCGCCGGCCAAGCATCCTCAGTGGGACTCAGGTACACCCCCAGATAGAGGAGGTGCGTGGTGCTCCACGCATACAACGCCATCTCCTCCGGCAGGGAGTCTACCTGCCACTGACCCACTAATAGTCCAGAACATTTACTCCAATTAATCCTGGCGGATGATGCAGCCGAGAAAGTCCTCTGGCAGTCACGCATCCTCCGCAGGTCACCAGGGTCAGTGAACGTAAGGAGCACATCATCGGCATAAGCTGAAAGAACCACTTCCACCCCCGGACCTGGTAGAGCCAGGCCTGTCAGCCTCCTCCGAAGAAGACACAGGAATAGCTCTACACAGACCGAGTACAACTGACCGGACATGGGGCACCCCTGACGAACCCCTCTCCCAAAATGAATGGGAGCCAACAACACCCCATTAACCTTCACAAGACACTCCGCTGCAGCGTACAAGAGCCGGACCCTGGCTACAAAATGCGGTCCAAATCCGAACGCTTGCAGCGTCCCGAGTAGGTAGTCGTGGTCTACCCTGTCAAAAGCCTTATCCTGATCAAGAGACAGAAAGGCTACTGACTGACCAGTGCCCTGAGATAGATGAATCAGGTCCCTAACCAGGTGGATGTTATCCTGAATGGACCGACCAGGGACTGTATAGGACTGGTCAGGGTGAATCAGTTGAGACAGCACAGAGCCTAGGCGATTTGCCATCGCCCGTGCAAAGACTTTGTACTCTGTACAGAGGAGAGAGACCGGGCGCCAGTTCTTCAACAGGCGGAGTTCACCCTTCTTGGGCAGCAGGACAACGACTGCTCTGCGCCACGAGAGGGGCATCTCCCCGGTCGCCAGGCTCTCCCCCACAACCTTCATGTAATCATCCCCCAGGACATCCCAGAAGGCTCTAACAAGTTCTACCGTCAACCCATCCAGCCCAGGGGACTTGCCCCTCCTGAGCTGGTGCAGGGCACGTGTCAACTCCTCCAATGATAAGGAGTCATCCAGAAGATCGGACACTTCCCTATCTACAGTCGGTAGACCCTCCCACAGGACCCGCTGAGCCTCCCCGCTGCAACCATCTGCGGAGAACAGGGTCCCATAAAAGGACCGGACTAAAGCACTGATCCTCTCTGGATCTGTGACAGAGGAGCCATCATCCGCGAGCAGCTCTACGAGCTGTTTGCGGGCTCCCCGCCCCTTCTCCAGAGAGAAAAAGAAAGGTGACGCTCGGTCCAAATCGTGCAGCATTTGGACCCGCGACCTCACGTAAGCACCTCGGGTCTCCTCTTACACTATGTAACCAAAAAAAATTTGTTCTCTCTCCACAGATACAATCGTTCCCATCTCTTTCCCTTTGGCAGTTTACGTCCCATATGTAAATGGTGTTATAAAGCAGGAATATGCATTTTTTATCTACCTGCCTCTTGAAGTCCAAAGTCCACCTAATCCCAAAGACCCATCAGTTCAAGTCTTCAATCGTGTGGCGCAGAAAGCTTACGTCAGGTGAGATTGTTGGTGTTTATCGTGTTGACACATTTCCACATGGTCTTCCTGACAACACTACACTCAGGCACGGTGGGACTGTGGTGAGTGGGCTGGTCCACACGGGTCGGCATCATGGCCATCATCGAGGACCTAGTGTCACTCAGTCCGCTCCTGGAGACAGGCCATGTTTAGTTTAGTTTAGAGACACAGTGCAGATCCAGCCAACCCACTATCCATGCTAGTATCTTCCCTTTAATACCATGGCCTCTCATCTTCCCCAGCAGCCTGACGTACGGCACCTTATCAAAGGCCTTCTGAAAATCTAGGTAAACCATACCTTTAGCACTTCCCTCTATGTGCACTGCTATTCACTTCCTCAACAAACCCCAGCAGATTCGTCAGGCAAGATATCCCCTTGACAAAACCATGCTGACTTTGGCATGTTTTATCATGAACTTGTAAGTGCTGCGTAACATCATCCTTTATAAATGACTCTAAAATCTTACCGACCACCGGTCAGGCTAACCGGCCTATAGTTTACACTCTTCTGCTTTGCTCCCTTCTTGTACAGCGAGGTGATATTCACAATTTTCCAATCTTCAGGAACCACTCCGAACTCTAGTGATTCTTGAAATATCACAACTAATGCCTCAACAATCTCTGAGGCCACCTTCTTCAGAACCCTGGGGTGCAGTCCATCCGGTCCAGCTGACTTATCCACCCTCAGACCTTTCAGTGTTCCTAGCACCTTCTCCTTAGTAATCGCCGCTCCACTAACCTCCACCCCCCGAATCTCTAGATTGCAGGCACACTGCTGGTATCTTCCACTGTGAAGACTGATGCAAAAAAGTAATTCAATTCCTCTGCCATTTCTTGATTTCCCGTTAACACTTCTCCTGCATCATTCTCCAGCGGCCCAACGCCCACTCTTTTTTACACTTTTTACTCTTTTATATATCCGTAGAAACTCTTGCTATCTCTCCTCTTTTATATTATCGGCTGGCTTACATCCGTAGTTCATCTTTTCTCTCCGTATTGTCCTTTTAGTTACCTTTTGGTGTTCTTTAAACACATCCCAATCCTCTGGCTTCCTGCTCATCTTTGCAATGTTATACGCCTTCTCTTTGGCTTCTATGTTGCCCTTGACTTCCCGTGACAGCCACGGCCGTCTTATTCTCCCCCTGGAATCTTTCTTCCTCTTTGGAAAGGAATGGTCCTGCACCTTCCCAATTATCCGCAGAAATCCCTGCCATTGCGGCTCTCCCATCATTCCTACTAAAGTTCCTTTCCAGCCAGTCTTTGCCAGCTTTTCCCTCATGCCTCGGTTGGCCCCTTTGTTCTGCTGCAATACCGACACATCCGGTTTCACCTTCTCCCTTTTATATTCCAGGTTAAATCTTATCATATTGTGGTCTCTACCTCCTAGTGGTTCCTTTACCTCAAGTTCTCTTGTAAAATCGGGTTCATTACTCGTGTGAGTGTTGGAGTTGCACAGTCTGAGGCGGTGAGAATGAGGGGGGAGGATGAGAAGGACTGAGGGGGGGAGAGTGAGTTCAGACCATCTGCTTTTCACTGTCTCTGCCTCTCACTGTGTGGGGACCACACCAAGGACCCGCCCCACCCCGGCCACTCCCTCTTCTCCCCTCTCCCATCTGGCAAGGGGTACAGAAGTGTGAAAACGCACACCTCCAGATTCAGGGACAGTTTCTTCCCAGCTGTTATCAGGCAACTGAACCATCCTCTCACCAACTAGAGAGCGGTCCTGACCTCCCATCTACCTCATTGGAGACCCTTGAACAATCCTTAATCAGACTTTATCGGACTTTATCTTGCACTAGATATTATTCCTATTATCCTGTATCTGTACACTGTGGACGGCTTGATTGGAATCACATTTAGTCTTTTCTTTGACTGGATAGCAGGCAATAAAAAAATGCTCTTTACTGTACCTCAGCACATGTGACAATAAACTAAACTAAACTAAAATAGATGGACTGATGACACCAGCTTGCTGCCAACCTCAGCAATTGGGACAGGATTGTATTGTTAATTTAACCATGAAGCTATTCGATATTAATTCCAAATTGTTCACAGGACATTTGGTAGCGGAACGGTAGCGCAGCGGTAGAGTTGCTGCTTTACAGCGAATGCAGCGCCGGAGACTCAGGTTCAATCCTGACTACGGGTGCTGCACTGTAAGGAGTTTGTACGTTCTCCCCGTGACCTGCGTGGGTTTTCTCCGAGATCTTCGGTTTCCTCCCACACTCCAAAGACGTACAGGTATGTAGGTTAATTGGCTGGGTAAAATGTAAAAATTGTCCCTAGTGGGTGTAGGATAGTGTTAATGTACGGGTATCACTGGGCGGCACGGACTTGGAGGGCCGAAAAGGCCTGTTTCCGGCTGTATATATATGATATATGATATGATATATCAGGAGATAACTGAAGACTATGAACGTCTCGCCATTGAATTCAAGAACGATTTGGAAAAAGACCAGCGTTCCTTTTATGAACACTAGGTTTACATTATATGGTTCAACTTACGTGGACTTTTCCAGATTGCGTTCCTGGAAAAATGAAAAATGAAAGGGAATTTTTCTCCCCCATGTTCCGTTCCATTTTCAGATTCCAAACAGTGAGATGTGCTAAACTCTATCCTTAACTTTAACGAAGCTCTCCCACCCACTACAACAACATCATGTATTTCTGCAGAAACAAGGGACTGCAGATGCCAGTTTACCAAAAAACACACAAAGTGCTGGAGTAACTCAGCACGTCAGGCAGCAACTCTGGAGAACATGGATGGTCTGAAGAAGGGTCCCGACCAGAAACATCACCTGTCCATGTTCTCCAGAGATGCTGCGTGACCTGCTGTGTTTCTGTGACATCTTCTGGTTGATTTGCACACATTGGATGAACCCTGGTATCTGTTCCAAGTCTCCACACTGCACTGTTGTACATGGGTGGGGGCCTCCTCTGGGCAACAGGATGAATCACTGTGGGACTTTCCCTGTCCTCTAATCTTGCTTCAAACAATTTGTGCTCAGGCTGAGAATGAGATGGTTGTGAGGACAGGCACTGTAACAGGACATGCTCTCTTCAAACTGGGATGGAGTCGCTGTGTGTTTATCCCAGTGTTACTGAAAGATGATGTGAAAAGAGCTGGTTGAAAATGGGAAGAGCTGGGACCACAGAGCACTGGGGTTGTGGAGGGTGGAATCATGGAGGGATCTAATCCGGGAATGTGGACCTGACTCAGAGCTGGTTCCAGACCAGAACACTAAATAAGGGAATGCCCACACTTCAAGGAGGCAGTGTGTTTATGGTTTGCAAAATATTTCACCACTTCAACATTTCTATTCAGTGTCCTGTCCTCTACAATGTGGAGAGTGTAATCCCTGGGTGCTGTAGGGAAAGCAACTCATTGACTGGAGGAGCTACTAGTGGGCCATTGCTCCTGTTGACACCAGTCCATTCTCAGCTGCTCTTGCGGCATTAATAAGCCGTTGTCTTTAGATTCTTTGCGTGTGCTTTGTTTTCCAAACTGCTGGGAATGTATTCTCACTGTGAAATAAAGAGGGTGATGCAAGACAACACTGGGTCTCCACGTCGATTCTTACTCAGAAACAGAGCTGGTCACTGATCACATCTCCAGTCCCACAGTGACTCCTTGGCTCAGCACACAGTTGGGGAGACACGTGAGATGTTGCCCTTCACTGAAGGAGGACAAAACCGACCTGCTCCAGTTGTGCACAACTCTGTTGACACCACGATTCCTTGATGATGATGACTTATGAACCTTGAGAAAGTAAGTAGCAGGACAGACAAAGGAGACAGTTGATGTTATTTAACTAGATTTTTAGAAAGCCTTTGATAAGGTGCTAAAGAGGATGAGAGAACATGGAATCAAAGGGAAGATCATCTTCGGCGGTCACTCGAAGCGAGTATGACTGTCCTTTCCATATGGTCGTCTACTTGGAGGACTCCTGTGCGTAACTTTGTTTAACGTGGGGAGACTGGTGCACAGACAGCCACCACACGGTCCTTGACAGATCTGGGTCAGGATCCAGTGGCATGGAGTCCAAGACGACCGGGGACCCTTTTCTGCTGCAGGCTTCATCCGCCTTCCCAGCCGTTGTGACGCTCCACTAAAGTCAGCCGTCATCCTCCGCCTGTTCCACTGTTGAAGTCTTGGTTGGATTGCTCTTTGTCAGGAACCTCTCCCTCAACCTTACCGCCATGGGAGGCCCTACCAGGAGCATAGCTCTCAGGATCTCAGGACCACACAAGCTTCTCCACCACGACAAGGTGACAATCCACGGAGAAGCAAAGGGAAGATATTAGTGTGGATAGCAGGTTGGCTGGGTGGCAGAAGGCAAAGAGTGGCAATAAAGGTGTTTTTTTCTGGTTAGCTGCCTGTGGCTAGCGGAGTTCCGCTGGGCTCGGTGCTGGGGCCGCTACTCTTCACGTTGTATATCAATTATTTGGACGAGGGGATAGAAGGGTTTGTGGCCAAGTTTGCGGATGTTACGAAGATCGGTGGAGGAGCAAATAGTGCAGAGAAAGCAGGGACTATGCAGAAGGACTTGGACAGGTTGGGAGAGTGGGCAGACAAGTGGCAAATGGAACACAGTGCAGCAAAGTGCACAGTCATGCATTATGGTCATGGGAGTAGAGGTGTAGACAATTTTCTAAATGAGAAAATAATTCAGAAATCGGAGGTGCAAAGGGACTTAGGAGTGTCAGTGCAGGATTCCCAAAAAGTTAATTTGCAAGTCGAATTTGTACTAAGGAAGGCAAACGTAATGCTTGCATTTATTTCGAGCATTCTAGAATACAAAAGCAGGGATGTAATGCTATAGACAATAGACAATAGGTGCAGGAGGAGGCCATTCGGCCCTTCGAACCAGCACCGCCATTCACTGTGATCATGGCTGATCATTCTCAATCAGTACCCCATTCCTGCTTTCTCCCCATACCCCCTGACTCCACTATCCTTAAGAGCTCTATCTAGCTCTCTCTTGAATGCATTCAGAGAATTGGCCTCCACTGCCTTCTGAGGCAGAGAATTTCACAGATTCACAACTCTCTGACTGAAAAAGTTTTTCCTCATCTCAGTTCTAAATGGCCTACCCCTTATTCTTAAACTGTTGCCTTTATAGGGCTTGCTGAGGCGTTATAGGGCACTGATCAGACAGCATTTGGAATATTGTGAGCAATTTTGGGCCTCATATCTGAGGATGGATGTGCTGGTGCTGGAGTGGGTCGTGAGGAGATCAAAGTCATAGAGTCATAGAGTGATACAGTGTGGAAACAAGCCGTTTGGCCCAACATGATCACACTGGACAACATGTCCCAGCTACACTAGTCCCAACCGCCCGTGTTTGGCCCATATCCCACTAAACCTGTCATATGTACCTCTCTAACTGTTTCTCAATTATCTCCTCTGGCCGTTTGTTCCATACACCCACCACCCTTTGTGTGAAAAAGTTACCTCTCAAATTCCTATTAAATATTTCCCCCTTTGCCTTAAACCTAGGTCCTCTGGTCCTCGATTCACCTACTCTGGTCAAGAGTCTCTGTGCATCTACCCAATCTATTCCTCTCATGATTTTATACACCTCTATAAGATCAACCCTCATCCTTCTGCACTCCAAGGAATAGAGTCCCGGTCTACTCAACCTCTACCTATAATCGGACCTTCTAGTTCTGGCAATATCCTTGTAAATCTTCTACGTACCCTTTCCAGCTTGACAACATCATTCCTATAGCATGGTGCCCAGATCTGAACACAATACTCTAAATTTGGCGTCACCAACAACTTATACAACTGCAACATGACCTTGGATCACATGCGATCTAACCTTCCAGAGCAGCCTACCTTGTCGAATGCCTTACAGAAGTCCATGTATACAACATCTACAGCTCTGCCCTCATCGACCTTTTTGGTCACGTCTTCAAAAAACTCAATCAGATTTATGAGACACGATCTCCCACGTACAAAACCATGCTGTCTGCCCCTAATCAGCCCTTGTCCATCTAAATGCTAGTATATCCTATCCATCAGATTAGTAACTTTCTAACTAAAGATGTTAAGCTCACCGGCCTATAGTTCTCACCACTTTCCCTGCGGCCCTTCTTGAATAGAGGCACAACATTTGCCACCCTCCTGTCTTCCGGAACCTCTCCTGTATTTAAAGACGACTCGTAAGTTTCAACCAGGTCTCCTGCAACTTCCTCGCAAGTTCCCCACAATGTCCTCGATATATCTGATCAGGCCCTGGAGATTTGTCTACCTTCATTCACGATAGTGCCTTCAGCACTTCCTGGACCGTAACACTAACTGCTCTCAAGACACTTCCATTGACTGCCCCATGGTCCTCTGCCCTCCCGTCTTTCACCTTGGTAAATACTGAGGAGAAATACTCATTGTGGACCTTGCCCATCTACTGTGGCTTCACCCAGAGTTGACTGCTTTGATTCCTGAGGGGTCCCACTATTTTTCTAGTTGCCATTTTCCCACTTATCTATCTATCTATCTATCTATCTATCTATCTATCTATCTATCTATCTATCTATCTATCTATCTATCTATCTATCTATCTATCTATCTATCTATCTATCTATCTATCTATCTATCTATCTATCTATCTATCTATCTATCTATCTATCTATCTATGTATCTATCTATCTATCTATCTATCTATCTATCTATCTATCTACTAAAACTCAGATCTTGAAGCGATGTTTGTATATATATTCCACTGATGTCGGCTGAAGGCAATTCCGGCAAAACGGTGAACCGTAGCGCCACGATTTTTGAACCGCCTTAATCAGCATGCGGTTCGCTGCTGGAAAATGATATTTTTGTTTAATTCGGACGCATATTTTTTAAGTTACAGAGGTTTAAAAGTGCTGCCCCCCCTGATTTATCGAAGTTTTGACAGAAGGGGGGCGCTGCGGTGCGGATTTATTCTTCATTGTGATGTCACAATGCCCCTGTGAGATGAACTCGAGCAGACCCCCCTTCCCCCCCCCCGTGGTATTCAGCGTGTGACGTCACAATGCCCCTGTGCCCCTCCCTCCCCCTTCCCCCCTCCCCCTCCCCTACCTCCCCCCTCGCTCCCCCTCCCCCCCCTTCCCCTCTCCCTCCCCCCTCCCCCCTTATCCCCCTCCCCACTTTCCCCCCTCCCCCCCTTTCCGCCCTCCCCTTCCCCCCTCCCTCCCCTCCTCCCTCCTCCCTCCCTCCCCCTCCCCTACCTCCCTCCCCCTCCCCCCTTCCCCTCTCCCTCCCCCCTCCCCCCTTCCCCCTCCCCCCTTTCCCCCCTCCCCCCCTTTCCGCCCTCCCCTTCCCCCCCTCCCTCCCCTCCTCCCTCCTCCCTCCCTCCCCCTCCCCTACCTCCCCCCTCCCTCCCCCTCCCCCCCTTCCCCTCTCCCTCCCCCTCCCCCCTTCCCCCTTTCCCCCCTCCCCCCTTTCCGCCCTCCCCTTCCCCCCTCCCTCCCCTCCTCCCTCCTCCCTCCCTCCCCCTTCCCTCCTCCCTCCTCCCTCCCTCCCCCTTCCCTCCCTCCCCTCCTCCCGGTTACAATGGAATCCCTACGAGGACGGGCCCAACGGGGAAAGAGTGGTACTGGGAAAAGGGGAGGTCCCCCTCCCTCCCCCCTTCCCGCCTCCCCTCCCCCCTCCCTCCCCCTCCCCCCCTACCCCTCTCCCTCCACCCTCCCCTCCCTTTCCCCCTCCCCTCCCCCCCTCCCTCCCCCTCCCCTCCTCCATCCACACCTCCCTCCTCACTCCCTCCCCCTTCCCTCCCTCCCCTCCTCCCGGTTACAATGGAAACCCTACGAGGACGGGCCCAACGGGGAAAGAGAGGTACTGGGAAAAGGGGAGGTCCCCCTTCCTCCCCCCTACCCTCCCCCTCCCTCCCCCTCCTTCCCCCCCCCTCCCCCCTCCCTCCCCCCTCCCCTACCCTCCCTTCCCCCTCCCTCCTCCCTACCCCCTCCCTCTCCTCTCCCTCCCCCATCCCCCCCTTCTCCCCTCCCTTCCCCCTACCCCCTCCCTCCCCCCTCCCTCCCCTCTCCCTCCCCCATCCCCCCCTTCCCCCCTCCCCTCCCCCCTCCCTCCCCCTCCCTTCCCCTCCTCCCTCCCTCCCCCTTCCCTCCCCCCACCCTCCCCCTTCCCTCCCCCCCACTCCCCCTTCCCTCCCCCCCACTCCCCTCCCGTTTACAATGGAAACCCTACGAGGACGGGCCCAACGGGCACACTCGTGCTAGTCTATCTATCTATCTATCTATCTATCTATCTATCTATCTATATACTACTAAAACTCTGCGGTCCAACATTCCGTATGTATATGTGTATGTACGCAAAGATTCCGAAGAGTTTCTGTCCATAACTTACAAACCCTACTCCTCCCTGACGGTACACCAAAGCGCTACGATTTTTGTACCGCCATATTCACCATTAACATGGGCAACTATTGTAAGTACTTTCGTTCAAATTGAAGCTGCCTTTTTAAAGCTAGAGAGATATTAAAGTTTAATTTTCATTTCTAACCCTTTTCTTGAAGGGGCTTCAGCGCGTGATGTCACAATGGCACCCGTGCACCAATGAGAGATCAGCTCGGTTTTAAATTTACATCTTCAGCTTGTGACGTCACAATGCTTGTGTGAGATTGTTGCAACATTGTTGCGAAAGGCAACTGCCAGTTTTTTAAAGTTGTGCAAGTCACTTAACATACACAGATCAGCATGGGGCCCCTATTCCCTCCCTCCCCCCCCTTCCCCCCTCAACCCCTTCCTCCCCACTCCTTCCCACCTCCATCCCCACTCCCTCCACCCCTCCTCCCCAACTCCCTCCCCACCTCCCTCACCCCTCCTCCCCTAACTCCCCCCCCTCCCTCCTTCCCTCCATCCCTCCCCCCCTCCCTCCACCCTTCCATCCCTCTCCCCCTCCCCCCTCCTTCCACCCTCCCTCCCCCCTTCTGGTTACAAAGGAAACCCTACGGGGACGGGCCCAACGGGGAAAGAGGGGTACTGGGAAAAGAGGAGGTCCCCCTCCCTCCCCTCCCCTCCCCCTCCCCCCTAACCCTCTCCCTCCCCCTTCCCCCTCCCCTCCTCCCTCCACACCTCCCTCCTCCCTCCCTCCCCTCCTCCCGGTTACAATGGAAACCCTACGAGGACGGGCCCAACGGGGAAAGAGGGGTACTGGGAAAAGGGGAGGTCCCCCTCCCTCCCCCCTTCCCCCATCCCATCCCCCCTCCCTCTCCTCTCCCTCCCCCTTCCCCCCGTTCCCCCCCTCCCCTTCCCCCATCCCTCCACACCTCTCTCCTCCCTCCCTCCCCTTCCCTCCCTCCCATCCTCCCAATGCTTGTTTGAGATGGGTGCTACATTGTTTCGAAAAGCACCACTAACAGATCGCAGTGAGAAGCACTATGTGACCGCGAATGTTTCAAAACAAGCACTTAAAAAGCACTTATCTTTTTTTAAAGTATTTTTTTTAATTGCAAGTCACTTAACATACACAGATCAGCATTGGGCCCCTATGCTCGTGGGCCACCGGGGCAAGTGTTTCCCGGTTACAATGGAAACCCTACGGGGACGGGCCCAACGGGGAAAGAGGGGTACTGGGAAAAGGGGAGATCCCCCTCCCTCCCCTCCCCCCTACTCCCTCCCCCCTTCCCCCTCCCCTTCCCCCCTCCCCTCCCCCCTCCCTCCCCCTCCCCTCCTCCCTCCACACCTCCCTCCCTCCCCCCTCCCGGTTACAATGGAAACCCTATGAGGACGGGCCCAACGGGGAAAGAGGGGTACTGGGAAAAGGGGAGGTCCCCCTTCCCCCCTCAACCCCTTCATCCCCCCTCCTTCCCACCTCCATCCCCACTCCCTCCCCCCCTCCTCCCCCTCCCTCCCCAACTCCCTCCCCCCTCCCCCCTAACTCCCCCCTCCCTCCTTCCTTCCCTCCCCAATCCCTCCCCCCCTCCCTCCACCCTTCCATCCCTCTCCCCCCTCCTTCCACCCTCCCTCCCCCCCTCCCGGTTACAATTGAAACCCTACGAGGACCGGCCCAACGGGGAAAGAGGAGTACTGGGAAAAGGGGAGGTCCCCCTCCCTCCCCCCTTCCCCTCCCCCCTACCCCCTCCCTCCCCTCCCCCCTCCCTCCCCTCCCCTCCTCCCTCCACACCTCCCTCCTCCCTCCCTCCCCCTTCCCGCCCTCCCCTCCTCCCGGTTACAATGGAAACCCTACGAGGACGGGCCCAACGGGGAAAGAGGGGTACTGGGAAAAGGGGAGGTCCCCCTCCCTCCCCCCTACCCACCTCCCTCCCCTCTCCCTCCCCCCTTTCCCTCCTCCCTTCCCCCCTCCCCTCCCCCTCCCATCCCCCCCTCTCCCCCTCCCTCCCCCCTACCCCCTCCCTCCCCTCTCCCTCCCCCCTCCCCTCCCCCCCTCCCCTCCCCTCCTCCCTCCCCCTTCCCTCCCCCAACCCTCCCCCTTTCCTCCCCTCCCGGTTACAATGGAAACCCTACGAGGACGGGCCCAACGGGCCCACTCGGTCTAGTATAATACTAAAACTCTGCGGTCCAACATTCCGTATGTATGGATGTATATGTGTATGTACGCAAAGATTCCGAAGAGTTTCTGTCCATAACTTACAAACCCTACTCCTCCCTGACGGTACACCAAAGCGCTACGATTTTTGTACCGCCATATTCACCATTAACATGGGCAACTATTGTAAGTACTTTCGTTCAAATTGAAGCTACCTTTTTAAAGCTAGAGAGATATTAAAGTTTAATTTTCATTTCTAACCCTTTTCTTGAAGGGGCTTCAGCGCGTGATGTCACAATGGCACCCGTGCACCAATGAGAGATCAGCTCGGTTTTAAATTTACATCTTCAGCTTGTGACGTCACAATGCTTGTGTGAGATTGTTGCAACATTGTTGCGAAAGGCAACTGCCAGTTTTTTAAAGTTGTGCAAGTCACTTAACATACACAGATCAGCATGGGGCCCCTATTCCCTCCCTCCCCCCCCTTCCCCCCTCAACCCCTTCCTCCCCACTCCTTCCCACCTCCATCCCCACTCCCTCCCCCCCTCCTCCCCAACTCCCTCCCCACCTCCCTCACCCCTCCTCCCCTAACTCCCCCCCCTCCCTCCTTCCCTCCATCCCTCCCCCCTCCCTCCACCCTTCCATCCCTCTCCCCCTCCCCCCTCCTTCCACCCTCCCTCCCCCCTTCTGGTTACAAAGGAAACCCTACGGGGACGGGCCCAACGGGGAAAGAGGGGTACTGGGAAAAGGGGAGGTCCCCCTCCCTCCCCTCCCCTCCCCCCTCCCCCTCCCCCCTAACCCTCTCCCTCCCCCTTCCCCCCTCCCCTCCTCCCTCCACACCTCCCTCCTCCCTCCCTCCCCTCCTCCCGGTTACAATGGAAACCCTACGAGGACGGGCCCAACGGGGAAAGAGGGGTACTGGGAAAAGGGGAGGTCCCACTTCACCTCTCAACCCCTTCCTCCCCCCTCCTTCCCACCTCCATCCCCACTCCCTCCCCCCCTCCCTCCCCCTCAATCCCAACCTCCATCACCACTCAGCCCCTAACTCCCCCCCTCCCTCCTTCCCTCCATCCCACCCTCCCCCACTCCCTCCCAACTCCCTCCACCCTTCCATCCCTCTCCCCCTCCCCCTCCTTCCACCCTCCCTCCCCCCTCCCGGTTACAATGGAAACCCTACGGGGACGGGCCCAACGGGGAAAGAGGGGTACTGGGAAAAGGGGAGGTCCCCCTTCCCCCTCAACCCCTTCCTTCCCACCTCCATCCGCACTCCCTCCCCCCTCCTCCCCCTCCCTCCCCAACTCCCTCCCCCCTCCCCCTCCCCCTAACTCCCCCCCTCGCTCCTTCCCTCCATCCCTCCCTCCCCAATCCCTCCCCCCTCCCTCCACCCTTCCATCCCTCTCCCCCCTCCTTCCACCCTCCCTCCCCCCTCCCGGTTACAATTGAAACCCTACGAGGACGGGCCCATCGGGGAAAGAGGGGTACTGGGAAAAGGGGAGGTCCCCCTCCCTTCCCCCTTCCCCCTCCCCTCCCCCCTCCCTCCCCCTCCCCCCTACCCCCTCCCTCCCCTCCCCTCCTCCCTCCACACCTCCCTCCTCCCTCCCTCCCCTTCCCTCCCTCCCCTCCTCCCGGATACAATGGAAACCCTACGAGGACGGGCCCAACGGGGAAAGAGGGGTACTGGGAAAAGGGGAGGTCCCCCTCCCTCCCCCTTACACGCTCCCTCCCTCCCCCTCCCCCTCTCCCTCCCCCCTCCCCTCCCCCCTCCCTCCCCCTCCCCTCCTCCCTCCACACCTCCCTCCTCCCTCCCCCCTACCCCCCTCCCTCCCCTCTCCCTCCTCCCCCTTCCCCCTCCCTCCCCCTCCCCTCCTCCCTCCCCCACCCCTCCTCCCTCCACACCTCCCTCCTCCCTCCCTCCCCCTTCCCTACCTCCCCTCCTCCCGGTTACAATGGAAACCCTACGACGACGGGCCCAACGGGGAAAGAGGGGTACTGGGAAAACGGGTGGTCCCCCTCCCTCCCCCCTTCCCCCCTCCCTCCCCTCTCCCTCCCCCTTGCCCCTTCCCCCCTCCCCCTCCCCTCCCCCCTCCACACCTCCCTCCTCCCTTCCCTCCCCCCCACTCCCCTCCCGGTTACAATGGAAA
>NW_027602321.1:0-39933 GCF_053455715.1 Rhinoraja longicauda
ACTCTCTCTCTCTCTCTCTCCTCTCTCTACCTCTCTCAACTCTCTCTCTCTCTACCTCTCAACCTTTCTCTCTCTCTCTCTCTCTCTCTACCTCTCTCAACCTCTTCTCTCTCTCTCTCTACCTCTCTCAACCTCTTCTCTCTCTCTCTCTCTCTCAACCTCTTCTCTCTCTCTCTCCTCTCTCTCTCTCTCTCTCTACCTCTCTCAACCCTCTCTCACTCTCTCCCTACCTCTCTCAACCTTTCTCTCTCTCTCTCTCTCTACCTCTCTCAACCTCTTTCTCTCTCTCTCTCTCTCTCTCTACCTCTCTCAATCTTTCTCTCTCTCTCTCTCTACCTCTTTCTCTCTCTCTCTACCTCTCTCAACCTTTCTCTCTCTCTCTCTTACCTCTCTCACCTCTTTCTCTCTCTCTCTCTCTCCTACCTCTCTCAACCTCTTTCTCTCTCTCTCTCTCTCTCTCTACCTCTCTCAACCTCTTTCTCTCTCTCTCTCTCTATCTCTATCAACTCTTTCTCTCTCTCTGTCTCTCTACCTCTCTCAACTCTTTCTCTCTCTCTCTCTACCTCTCTCAACCTCTTTCTCTCTCTCTCTCTCTCTACCTCAACCTCTTTCTCTCTCTCTCTCTAACTCTCTCTACCTCTCTCGACCTCTTTCTCTCTCTCTCTCTCTACCTCTCTCAACCTCTTTCTCTCTCTCTCTCTCTCTACCTCTCTCAACCTCTTTCTCTCTCTCTCTCTCTCTCTCTCTCTCTCTCAACCTCTTCTCTCTCTCTACCTCTATCAACCTTTCTCTCTCTCTCTCTCTACCTCTCTCTCGACCTCTTTCTCTCTCTCTCTCTACCTCTCTCAACCTCTTTCTCTCTCTCTACCTCTCTCAACCTCTTTCTCTCTCTCTCTCTCTCTCTACCTCTCTCAACCTCTTTCTCTCTCTCTCTCTACCTCTCTCAACCTCTTTCTCTCTCTCTCTCTACCTCTCTCAACCTCTTTCTCTCTCTCTCTCTACCTCTCTCAACCTCTTTCTCTCTCTCTCTCTCTCTACCTCTCTCAACCTCTTTCTCTCTCTCTCTCTCTCTCTCTCTACCTCTCTCGACCTCTTTCTCTCTCTCCATCTACCTCTCTCAACCTCTTTCTCTCTCTCACTACCTCTCTCAACCTTTCTCTCTCTCTCTCTCTCTACCTCTCTCAACCTTTCTCTCTCACTCTCTCTCACACTACCTCTCTCAACCTGTTTTTCTTTCTTTCTCTCTCTCACCCTCTCTCTCCCCCTCTCTCTATCTCTCTCTCAACCTCTCCCTTCCTCTCTCCTCTCCTCCTCTTTCTCTCTCCCTTTCCCCCTCTATCTCTCTCCTCTCACCCTCTCAACCTCTCTGTCTCTCTCTCTCTCTCTCTCTCTCCCTCCCTCTTTTTGTGTGTGTGTGTGTGTGTGCGTGAGATTTGGACAATCTCTCTCTCTCTTACCTGTAGCTGTGATAGCTGCCCCTTTCTCAGCTGAACCCCCGGTCTAGTGAACACAGACACTCCAGCAGTTCTCCAAGCTTGTGATCGCCGTCTTTTATCTGCCTGCCTGCCTGCCTGCCTGCCCCGCCAACCTGAGGAACGAAATGAAACACACATGAGACCGACAGACCCTAACCGACCGACCCGGGACCGACCCGGACGGACCGACCGACCGAATGGACCGACCGACCGACCCGGACGGACCGACCGACCCGGACGGACGGACCGACCGACCGACCCGGACGGACCGACCGACCCGGACGGACAGACCGACCGACACGGACGGACGGACGGACCGACCCGGACGACCGACCCGGACGGACGGACCGACCGACCGACCGACCCAGATGGACCGACCGACCGACCCAGATGGACCGACCGACCGACCGGACCGACCGACCCGACGGACCGACCGACCCCGGAGGACCGACCGACCCGACCGACCCAGATGGACCGACCGACCGACCGACCCGGACGGACGGACCGACCGACCCGGATGGACCGACGCGACCCGACCGACCCGGATGGACCGACCGACCGACCCCGGATGGACCGACCGACCGACCGACCCCAGATGGACCGACCGACCGACCGACCCGGACGGACGGACCGACCGACCCGGATGGACCGACCGACCGACCCGGATGGACCGACCGACGCCCGACCGACCGACCCGGATGGACCGACCGACCGACCCAGATGGACCGACCGACCCGACCGACCGACCCGGACGGACGGACCGACCGACCGACCCGGGACGACCGACCGACCGACCCGGATGGACCGACCGACCGACCCGGATGGACCGACCGACGACCGAAGACCGACGACCGATGACCGACCGACCGACCGACCGACTGACCCGGATGGACCGACCGACCGACCCAGATGGACCGACCGACCGACCGACCCGGACGGACGGACCGACCGACCCGGATGGACCGACCGACCGACCCGACCGACCCGGATGGACCGACCGACCGACCCGGATGGACCGACCGACCGACCCAGATGGACCGACCCGACCGACCCGACCGACCCGGACGGACGGACCTCGACCGACCCGGATGGACCGACCGACCGACCCGGATGGACCGACCGACCGACCCGACCGACCGACCGACCCGGATGGACCGACGACCGACCCAGATGGACCGACCGACCGACCGAGCCCGGACGGACGGACCGCACCGACCGACCCGGACGGACGGACGGACCGACCGACCGACCGACCGACCCGGATGGACCGACCGACCGACCCGGATGGACCGACCCGACCGACCCAGATGGACCGACCCGACCGACCGACCCGGACGGACGGAACCGACCGACCCGGATGGACCGACCGAGCCGACCGACCCGGATGGACCGACCGACCGACCGACCGACCCGGATGGACCGACCGACCGACCCGGATGGACCGACCGACCGACCCGGACGGACCGACCGACCGACCGACCCGGACGGACCGACCGACCGACCCGGATGGACCGACCGACCGACCGACCCGGATGGACCGACCGACCGACCCGGATGGACCCGACCGACCGACCGACCGGACGGACGGAACCGACCGACCCGGATGGACCGACCCGACCGACCGACCGACCGACCGAGATGACCGACCGACCGACCCGGATGGACCGACCGACCGACCGACCCGGATGGACCGACCGACCGACCCGGACGGACGGACCGACCGACCCGGACGGACGGACCGACCGACCGACCCGGACGGACCGACCGACCCGGACGGACCGACCGACCGACCGACCGACCCGGATGGACCGACCGACCGACCCAGATGGACCGACCGACCGACCGACCCGGACGACGGACCGACCGACCGGATGGACCGACCGACCGACCGACCCGGACGGACCGACCGACCCGACCGACCCGGATGGACCGACCGACCGACCCGGATGGACCGACCGACCGACCCGGACGGACCGACGACCGACCGACCGACCGAGCCGACCGACCGACCGACCCAGATGGACCGACCGACCGACCCGGATGGACCGACCGACCCGACCGACCCGGACGGACCGACCGACCGACCCGGATGGACCGACCGACCGACCCAGATGGACCCGACCGACCGACCGACCCGGACGGACGGACCGATCCGGATGGACCGACCGACCGACCCAAACGGACCGACCGACCGACCCGACGGACGGACCGACCGACCGGAGCCGACCGACCGACCGACCGACCGACCGAACCGGATGGACCGACCGACCCGGACGGACGGACCGACCGAGTGGGGTGCTTGTGTTACAGTTCTTGGCCTTGTAATAAACAATAGACGACACTCACTAATCGTGTATATGTGTGTGTGTGTGTGTGTGTGAGTGTGAGCTCACTCACTTACCCCAGTCTAGTAGACACTGACCGACACTCCAGCAGACCGACCGACCAACCGACTGTGTGGGGTGCTTGTGTTACAGTTCTTGGCCTTTTAATAAACAATAGACGACACACTCACTAATTGTGTGTGTGTGTATATGTGTGTGTGTGTGTGTGTGTGTGAGCTCACTCACTTGCCCCAGTCTAGTAGACACTGACCGACACTCCAGCAGACCGACCGACCGACCAACCGACTGTGTGGGTGCTTGTGTTACAGTTCTTGGCCTTGTAATAAACAATAGACGACACACTCACTAATTGTGTGTGTGTGTGTGTGTGTTTGTGCTCACTCACTTACCCCAGTCTAGTAGACACTGACCGACACTCCAGCAGTTGTGTCCAAGCTTGCGATCGCTGTCTTTTATCTGACAACCTGAAGGCCGAAACACACATGAGGTTGGTCGTCTTAAACTTACCCAATAACAGATATTGATTAACCCCGTACATACTTACATAACAGGGATATGGAATAAACAGGTGTGTGTGTGTGTGTGTGTGTTATAAATAAGTGTTGCTTGCTGTCATAAATTCTTTATTTGTGTCGGATTCCTTTCTCAGCTTAACCCCCAGTCTAGTGGACACAGACACTCCAGCAGTTCCCCATGAGGATCGAGCACCGAGCTTGTGATCACCATCTCTTTTATCTGCCCCCTCCGACCTGAGGACCAAAACACACAGATATGGGTGAAACTCACACACACACACACACACACACACACAGACATAACAGGCATCTATCTCCCTGAACCAATAATACAAAGGACAGCTCAATGCACTTTGCTGCAAAAACCCAATAGGATCGATGCACTCAGAGTCAGTTTGCAAAATCATTCTGCAAGGTATCAATTTGAAGGAACTCCTGGACCATTGTCCATCCCGCAGATCACCCTGAGCCGCCCAGACTGGCAGGTGTCAATCAAACCGAAAGCCTGTGTAGTTCTGCAGACAAGGGCTGAGCTATACTGACAAATCTCTCACTCCCTATATTTATTTAAGTTGCTGCATATTACAAAATGCAGATTGTATTAGTTAAAGTTATTGATCCTACATCAATAAATATGTATTTAAGTTGCTGCATATTCCAAAATGCAGATTGTATTAGATAAAGTTATGAATCCTACTTAAATAAAGTTCCCACATATTCCAAAATGCAGATTGTATTAGTTAAAGTTAGGAATCCTACATAAATAAATATTTATTTAAGTTCCCACATATTCCAAAATGCAGATTGTATTAGATAAAGTTATCAATCCCACATAAATAAATATTTATTTAAGTTCCCACATATTCCAAAATGCATTGTATTAGATAAAGTTATCAATCCCACATAAATAAGTATTTATTTAAGTTCCCACATATTCCAAAATGCAGATTATATTAGTTAAAGTTATTGATCCTACATAAATAAATATTTATTTAAGTTCCCACATATTCCAAAATTTAGATTGTATTAGTTAAAGTTAGGAATCCTACATAAATAAATATTTATTTAAGTTCCCACATATTCCAAAATGCAGATTATATTAGTTAAAGTTATTGATCCTACATAAATAAATATTTATTTAAGTTCCCACATATTCCAAAATTTAGATTGTATTAGTTAAAGTTAGGAATCCTACATAAATAAATATTTATTTAAGTTCCCACATATTCCAAAATGCAGATATTAGTTAAAGTTATTGATCCTACATAAATAAATATTTATTTAAGTTCCCACATATTCCAAAATGCAGATTATATTAGTTAAAGTTATTGATCCTACATAAATAAATATTTATTTAAGTTCCCACATATTCCAAAATGCAGATTATATTAGTTAAAGTTATTGATCCTACATAAATAAATATTTATTTAAGTTCCCACATATTCCAAAATGCATTGTATTAGATAAAGTTATCAATCCCACATAAATAAGTATTTATTTAAGTTCCCACATATTCCAAAATGCAGATTATATTAGTTAAAGTTATTGATCCTACATAAATAAATATTTATTTAAGTTCCCACATATTCCAAAATTTAGATTGTATTAGTTAAAGGTGGGAATCCTACATAAATAAATATTTATTTAAGTTCCCACATATTCCAAAATGCAGATATTAGTTAAAGTTATTGATCCTACATAAATAAATATTTATTTAAGTTCCCACATATTCCAAAATGCAGATTATATTAGTTAAAGTTATTGATCCTACATAAATAAATCTTTATTTAAGTTCCCATATTCCAAAATGCAGATTATATTAGTTAAAGTTAGGAATCCTACATAAATAAATCTTTATTTAAGTTACCACATATTCCAAAATGCAGATTGTACTAGTCAAAGTTATTGATCCTACATAAATAAATATTGATTTAAGTTGCTGCATATTCCAAAATGCAGATTGTATTAGATAAAGTTATGAATCCTACTTAAATAAAGTTCCCACATATTCCAAAATGCAGATGATATTAGTTAAAGTTATTGATCCTACATAAATAAATATTTATTTAAGTTCCCACATATTCCAAAATGTAGATTGTATTAGTTCAAGTTATGAATCCTACATCAATAAATATTTTTGATAAAACACAAGACTTGTTTATTCTTTATCCCATCAGCAATAAAACAGACAGGCAAGTTTAAAAAACATACCAAAAAATACTTTTTTCAAGTAATAAATATTTTTAAAACATTTTCTTTTCAACAACTCCATCCGAATTTCCACAGGTTACACATTCAATGCAGATATTCATTTCCAAATTTACACAGAATCCCTTATTTGGAGTCTCTCTCTCTCTCTCTCTCTCTCTTACCTGTTCTTGTAGCTGTGATAGCTGCACCTTTCTCAGCTTAACCCCCAGTCTAGTAGACACTCCCAGTAGTTCCCCATGGGGGTCCAGCACCAAGCTTGTGATCACCATCTCTTTTATCTGCCCCCTCCAACCTGAGGGACCAAACAGACATAACAGGCATCTCCCTGAACCAATAATACAAAGGACAGCTCAATGCACAATGTTGCAAAACCCCAATAGGATCGATGCACTCAAGAGACAGTTTGCAAAATCATTCTGCAAAGTATCAATTTGAAGTAACTCCTGGACCATTGTCCATCTGCAGATCACCCTGAGCCGCCCAGACTGGCAGGCACCATTCAAACACAAACCGAAAGCAGACAGGGGCTGAGCAATACTGACAAATCTCTCTCACTATTTTTATTTAAGTTGCTGCATATTCCAAAATGCAGATTGTATTAGTTAAAGTTAGGAATCCTACAGAAATAAACATTTTGGATAAAATATTTTTGATAAAGCACTCAGTCAGTTTGCAAAAACATTCTGCAAAGTATCAATTTGAAGGAACATGGGGAACTCCTGGAGCAGATCACCCTGAGCCCAGACTGGCAGGTGTTTAAGTTGCAACATATTCCACCAAAATGCAGATTCTCTTAGATAAAGTTATGAATCCTACACAAATAAATCTTTATTTAAGTTCCCACATATTCCAAAATGCAGATTGTATTAGTTAAAGTTAGGAATCCTACATAAATAAATCTTTATTTAAGTTCCCACTTATTCCAAAATGCAGATTGTATTAGTTTAAAGTTAGCAATCCTACATAAATAAATATTTATTTAAGTTGTTTAAGTATTCCAAAATGCAGATTGTATTAGATAAAGTTAGCAATCCTACATAAATAAGTATTTATTTAAGTTCCCACATATTCCAAAATGCAGATTATATTAGTTAAAGTTATGAATCCTACATAAATAAATATTTATTTAAGTTCCCACATATTCCAAAATGCAGATTGTATTAGTTAAAGTTAGGAATCCTCCATCAATAAATATTTTTGATAAAGCACAAGACTTGTTTATTCTTTATCCCATCAGCAATAAAACGGGCACGTTGTTTTAATATCAAAAAATACTTTTTTCAAATAATAAATAGTTTAAAAACATTTTCTTTTCAACAACTCCATCCGACATTCCAAAATGCAGATTGTATTAAAGTTATCAATCCTACATCAATAAGTATTTATTTAAGTTCCCACATATTCCAAAATGCAGATTGTATTAGTTAAAGTTATCAATCCAACATAAATAAGTATTTATTTAAGTTCCCACATATTCCAAAATGCAGATTGTATTAGTTAAAGTTATCAATCCCACATAAATAAGTATTAGTGATTAAATATTTTCGATAAAGCATAAGACTTGTTTATTCTTTATCCCATCAGCAATAAAACGTGCAAGTTTTTTTTTAAAATATCAAAAAATACTTTTTCAAATAATGAATAATTTAAAAACATTTTCTTTTCAACAACTCCATCCGACATTTCCACAGGTTACACATTCAATGCAGATATTCATTTCCAAAATTTACACAGAATCCCTTATCTGGAGTCTCTCTCTTACCTGTTCTTGTAGCTGTGATAGCTGCACCTTTCCCAGTCTAGTGAACACAGACACACTCCACGAGGATCTAGCACCAAGCTTGTGATCAACATCTCTTTTATCTGCCCCCTCCAACCTGAGGGACCAGACAGACATAACAGGCATCTCCCTGAACCAATAATACAAAGGACAGCTCAATGCACTGTGCTGCAAAACCCAATAGGATCGATGCACTCAAGAGTAAGTTTGCAAAATCATTCTGCAAGGTATCAATTTGAAGTAACTTCTGGAACATTGTCCATCTGCAGATCACCCTGAGCCGCCCAGACTGGCAGGCACCATTCAAACCCAAACCGAAAGCAGACAAGGGCTGAGCAATACTGACAAATCTCTGACTCCTTATTTTTATTTAAGTTGCTGCATATTCCAAAATGCAGATTTTATTAGTTAAAGTTAGGAATCCCACATAAATAAACGTTTTGGATAAAATATTTTTGATAAAGCACTCAGAGTCAGTTTGCAAAATCATTCTGCAAAGTATCAATTTGAAGGAACATGGGGAACTCCTGGAGCAGATCACCCTGAGCCCAGACTGGCAGGTGTTTAAGTTGCAACATATTCCACCAAAATGCAGATTCTCTTAGATAAAGTTATGAATCCTACATTAATAAATCTTTATTTAAGTTCCCACTTATTGCAAAATGCAGATTGTATTAGTTAAAGTTAGGAATCCTACTTAATAAATCTTTATTTAAGTTCCCACATATTCCAAAATGCAAATTGTATTAGTTAAAGTTGGGAATCCTACATAAATAAATCTTTATTTAAGTTGCTGCACATTCCAAAATGCAGATTGTATTAGTTAAAGTTATGAATCCTACATAAATAAATCTTTATTTAAGTTGCGGCATATTCCAAAATGCAGATTGGATTAGTTCTAAGTTATGAATCGTACATAAATAAGTTTTTATTTAAGTTCCCACATATTATAAAATGCAGATTGTATCAGTTAAAGTTATGAATCCTACATAAATAAATCTTTATTTAAGTTGCTGCATATTCCAAAATGCAGACTGGATTAGTTCTAAGTTATGAATCCTACATAAATAAGTATTTATTTAAGTTCCCACATATTATAAAATGCTAAATTGTATTAGTTAAAGTTAGGAATCCTACATAAATAAATCTTTATTTAAGTTCCCACATATTGCAAAATGCAGATTGTATTAGTTAAAGTTAGGAATCCTACATAAATAAATCTTTATTTAAGTTGCTGCATATTCCAAAATGCAGATTGGATTAGTTCTAAGTTATGAATCCTACCTAAATAAGTATTTATTTAAGTTCCCACATATTATAAAATGCAGATTGTATTAGTTAAAGTTATGAATCCTACATAAATAATTCTTTATTTAAGTTGCTGCATATTCCAAAATGCAGATTGGATTAGTTCTAAGTTATGAATCCTACATAAATAAGTATTTATTTAAGTTCCCACATATTCCAAAATGCAGATTGTATTAGTTAAAGTTAGGAATCCTACATAAATAAATCTTTATTTAAGTTGCTGCACATTCCAAAATGCAGATTGTATTAGTTAAAGTTAGAAATCCTACTCTCTCTCTAATTCTCTATCTCCCTCTAATTCTCTATAATTCTCTATTATTTCTCTCTTTCCAAATCTATTCACTCTCTCTCTCTCTCTCTCTCTCTATAATTCTCTCCCCCTCCTCTAAATTATAAAAGATAAAACCTACTTTGCCCAATGTGGGTTGTTTTTAAATGTGCTATACAAATAAAATTGACTTGACTTGACTCCTCTCTCCCCCCCCCCTCTCTCTCCCCCCTCTCTCTCCCCCCTCTCTCTCTCCCCCCTCTCTCTCCCCCCCTCTCTCTCCCCCCTCTCTCTCTCCCCCTCTCTCTCTCCCCCCTCTCTCTCCCCCCTCTCTCTCTCTCTCTCCTTCCTCTCTCTCTCCCTCCTCTCTCTTATAAAAGATATTTTATAAATGAAAGCTCGTGGCTTTTTGAGTTTGTTTGTGAATGACTCTCTCTCTCTCTCCCTCCTCTCTCCCCTTCCCTCTCTCTCTCTCCCCTTCCCTGTCTCTCTCTCCACCTCTTGCTATTAAAAGATATTTTATAAATTAAAGCTCGTGGGTTTTTGAGTTTGTTTGTGCCTGTGTGACTCTCTCTCTCTCCCCCTCCTTTCTCTCCCCCTCCTCCCTCCTTCCCCCTCCTATCTCCCCCTCCTCTCTCTCCCCCTCCACTCTCTACCCTCCTCTGTCTCCCCCTCCTCTCTCTCTCTCCCTCCTCTCCCTCCCTCCCTCCCTCCCTCTCTCTCCCTCCCTCCCTCTCCCTCCCTCTCTCAAACTCTCCAAAGCGATCTCAACTTTATTTCAGTTCTCAATGTCGCCCGTCGGGTGGGCAGCTAATTGATAATTGGTGGGATTGCTGATCCTTGGGGAAGTTGTGGGTTTTTTCAGGTCCACATGTGCTCGCTGTATCTGGCAACTAAATGGCCGCCACATGTGCTCGCTGTTCCTGGCAACAAAATGGCCGCCACATGTGCTCTCTGTTTCTGGCAACAAAATGGCCGCCACATGTGCTCGCTGTTTCCGGCAACGAAATGGCCGCCACATGTGCTCGCTCTTTCTGTCAAAAAAATGGCCGCCACATGTGCTCGCTGTTTCTGGAAACAAAATGGCCGCCACGTGTGCTCGCTGTTTCTGGCAACAGAATGGCCGTCTGAGGCAGAGAATCCCAGATTCACAACTCTCTCTGACTGAAAAAGTTTCTCCTCATCTCCATTGTAAATGGCCGACCCCTTATTCTTAAACTGTGGCCCCTTGTTCTGGACTCCCCCAACATCGGGAACATGTCTCCTGCCTCGTACGTGTCCGACCCCTTAATAATCTTGTACGTTTCGATAAGATCCCCCTCGGTCTTCTAAATTCCAGCGAGTATAAGCCCGGTCTATCCAGTCTTTCTTCATATGAAAGTCCTGCCATCCCAGGGATCGATCTAGTGAACCTTCTCTGTACTCCCTCTAAGGCTAGAATGTCTATCCTCAGGTTAGGAGACCAAAACTGCACACAATACTCCAGGTGCGGTCTCACCAAGGCCCTGTACAACTGCAGCAGAACCTCCCTGCTCCTAAACTCAAATCCTCTTGCTATGAATGCCAACATACCATTCGCTTTCTTCACTGACTGCTGCACCCGCACGCTTGCTTTCAATGACTGGTGCACCATGACACCCGGGTCACGTTGCATCTCCCCTTCTCCCAATCGGCCACCATTCAGGTAATACTCTGCTTTCCTGTTCTTGCCGCCAAAGTGGATAACCTCACATTTATCCACATTATATTGCATCTGCCATGCATTTGCCCACTCGCCTAATCTATCCAAGTCACTCTGCAGACTCCTAGCATCCCCCTCGCAGCTAACACTGCCACCCAGCTTCGTGTCATCCGCAAACTTAGAGATGTTGCATTCAATTCCCTCAGTCCAAATCATTAATATATATATTGTAAATAGCTGGGGTCCCAGCACTGAGCCTTGCTGGGACCCCACTAGTCACTGCCTGCCATTCCGAAAAGGACCCGTTTATTCCTACTCTTTGCTTCCTGTCCGCCAACCAATTCTCTATCCACCTCAACACTGAACCCTCGATACCGTGTGCTTTAAGTTTGTACCCCGATCTCCTATGTGGGACCTTGTCGAAGGCCTTCTGGAAGTCCAGATATAACACATCGACTGGTTCTCCCTTATCCACTCTACTAGTTACATCCTCGAAAAATTCTATAAGATTCGTCGGGCATGATTTGCCTTTGGTAAATCCATGCTGACTTTGTCCGACGATATCACCACTTTCCAAATGTGATGCTATCACATCTTTAATAACTGACTCTAGCATTTTCCCCACTACCGATGTTAGGCTGACTGGTCTATAATTCCCCGTTTTCTCTCTCCCTCCCTTTATATAAAAAGTGGGGTTACATTAGCTACCCTCCAGTCCTCAGGAACTACTCCAGAATCTAAAGAGTTTAGAAAAATTATCACTAATGCATCCACTATTTGTGAGGCTACTTCCTTAAGCACTCTGGGATGCAGCCTATCTGGCCCTGGGGATTTATCGGCCTTTAATCCGTTTAATTTACCTAACACCACTTCCCGACTAACCTGGATTACCCTCAGTTCCTCCATCTCATTTGACCCCCGGTCCCCTGCTATTTCCGGCAGACGGTTTATGTCTTCCTTAGTGAAGACAGAACCAAAGTAGTTGTTCAATTGGTCTGCCGTCTCCTTGTTCCCTATGACCAATTCACCTGTTTCCGACTGCAAGGGACCTACATTTGTCTTAGCTAATCTTTTTCTCTTCACATATCTATAAAAGCTTTTGCAGTCAGTTTTTATGTTCCCTGCCAGTTTTCTCTCATAATCTATTTTCCCTTTCCTAACTAATCCCTTTGTCATCCTCTGCTGGACTCTGAATTTCTCCCAGTCCTCTGGTATGATACTTTTTCTGGCTAATTTATATGCTTCATCTTTTGTTTTAATACTATCTTTGATGTCCCTTGTTAGCCACGGATGCACCACCTTTCCTGGTTTGTTCTTTTGCTAAACTGGGATGAACAATTGTTGTAGTTCATCCATGCGACCTTTAAATGCCTTCCATTGCATGTCCACCGTCAACCCTTTAAGTATAAATTGCCAGTCTGCCTTGGACAATTCACGTCTCATACCCTCAAAGTTACCTTTCTTTAAGTTCAGAACACTTGTTTCTGAATTGACTTTGTCACTCTCCATCATAATGAAGAACTCCACCATATTATGGTCACTCTTGCCCAAGGGGCATCGCACAACAACACTGCTAACTAACCCTTCCTCGTTAGTCAATACCCAGTCTAGAATGGCCTGTTCTCTCATTGGCTCCTCGACATGTTGGTTTAGAAAACCATCTCGCAAACATTCCAAGAAATCCTCTTCCTCAGCACCCCTGCCAGTTTGGTTCACCCAATCTATATGTAGATTGAAGTCACCCATTATAACCGCTGCACCTTTAGTGCACGCATTTCAAATTTCCTGTTTGAGTGCACGCATTTCTAATTTCGCTGTTTCTGTCAACAAAATGTCCGCCACATGTGCTCGCTGTTTCTGTCAACAAAATGGCCGCCACATGTGCTCGCTGTTTCTGTCAACAAAATGGACGCCACATGTGCTTGCTGTTTCTCTCAAAAAAATGGCCTTCTGAGGCAGAGAATCCCAGATTCACAACTCTCTCAAAAGTTTCTCCTCATCTCCATTCTAAATGGCCTACACATTATTCTTAAACTGTGGCCCATGGTTCTGGACTCCCCCAACATTGGGAACATGTTTCCTGCCTCTAACGTGTCCAACCCCTTAATAATCTTATATGTTTCGATAAGATCCCCTCTCATCCTTCTAAATTCCAGTGTATACAAGCCTAATCGCTCCAGTCTTTCAACATATGACAGTCCCACCATTCCGGGAATTAACCTAGTAAACCTACACTGCACGCCCTCAATAGCAGGAATATCCTTCCTCAAATTTGGAGACCAAAACTGCACACAGTACTCCAGGTGCGGTCTCACTAGGGCCCTGTACAACTGCAGAAGGACCTCTTTGCTCCTATACTCAACTCCTCTTGTTATGAAGGCCAACATGCCATTGGCTTTCTTCACTGCCTGCTGTACCTGCATGCTTCCTTTCAGTGACTGAAGCACTAGGACACCCAGATCTCGTTGTACGTCCCCTTTTCTTAACTTGACACCATTTAGATAATACTCTGCCTTCCTATTCTTACCACTAAAGTGGATAACCTCACACTTATCCATATTAAACTGCACCTGCCATGTATCTGCCCACTCACACAACCTGTCCAAGTCACCCTGCAACCTCATAGCATCTTCCTCACAGTTCACTCTGCCACCCAGCTTTGTATCATCTGCAAATTTGCAGTCTGCAGTCGCTCCAGTCTTTCGACGTACGACAGTCCCGCCATTCCGGTGATTAACCTGGTGAACCTACGCTGCACGCCCTCAATAGCAGGGACGTCCTTCCTCAAATTTGGAGACCAAAACTGCACGCAGTACTCCAGGTGCGGTCTCACCAGGGCCCTGTACAGTTGCAGAAGGACCTCTTTGCTACTAAACTCAAACTAGGAGACCAAAACTGATCTATTGTGTACATGGTTGGAGGTGTGAATGTAAAACAAGGGGCCGAAGCTGCCTTCATGTCTGGTTACTCCAATGTGATCATCGCTTCTATTGTGTAGCCCTGAGCTCTGGGATAAAGTGGAGATAGGTTTGGAGAGTTTGAGAAAGGGAGGGAGGGAGGGAGGGAGAGAGGGAGAGAGAGAGAGGGAGGGAGAGGGAGAGGGAGAGAGACGGGGAGAGAGAGGGAGAGGGAGAGAGATTCACCCACGTACAAACAAACTGAAAAAGCTACGAGCTTTAATTTATAGAAACAGAAACATAGACAATAGGTGCAGGAGGAGGCCATTCGTCCCTTCGAGCCTGTACGCACCGCCATTCAATACGATCATGGCTGATCATCCAGCTCAGTATCCCGTACCTGCCTTCTCTCCATTACCCCCTGATCCCTTTAGCCACAAGGGCCACATCTAACTCCCTCTTAATGCACGGTGGGATTTGCTTAGTAAAATGGCGGGGGTTCTTACTGAAATGGCGGGTTTGCTTAGTAAAATGGCGGGGTTTCCTTACTGAAATGGCGGGGTTGCTTACTAAAATGGCGGGGGCAGAGCGCACAGCGGCGGTGTTTGCTTACTAAAATGGCGGTGTAGCTTACTGAATGGCTGGGACAGAGCGCACAGCGGCGGGGTTTGCTTACTAAAATGGCGGGAGGAGAGCGCACAGCGGCGGTATTTGCTTACTAAAATGGCGGGGTAGCTTACTGAATGGCTGGAACAGAGCGCACAGCGGCGGGGTTTGCTTACTAAAATGGCGGGGGGAGAGCGCACAGCGGCGGTATTTGCTTACTAAAATGGCGGGGTAGCTTACTGAATGGCTGGGACAGAGCGCACAGCGGCGGGGTTTTCTTACTAAAATGGCGGGGGTAGTGGAGCGGCGGTATTTGCTTACTAAAATGGCGGTGTAGCTTACTGAATGGCTGGGACAGAGCGCACAGCGGCGGGGTTTGCTTACTAAAATGGCGGGAGGAAAGCGCACATCGGCGGTATTTGCTTACTAAAATGGCGGTGTAGCTTACTGAATGGCTGGGACAGAGCGCACAACGGCGGGGTTTGCTTACTAAAATGGCGGGGGTAGTGGAGCGGCGGTATTTGCTTACTAAAATGGCGGTGTAGCTTACTGAATGGCTGGGACAGAGCGCACAGCGGCGGGGTTTGCTTACTAAAATGGCGGGAGGAGAGCGCACAGCGGCGGTATTTGCTTACTAAAATGGCGGTGTAGCTTACTGAATGTCTGGGACTGAGCGCACAGCGGCGGGGTTTGCTTACTAAAATGGCGGGGGCAGTGATAGCGGCGGGGATTGCTTACTGAAATGGCTGGGACAAAGCGCACAGCGGCGGGGTTTGCTTACTAAAAGGGCGGGATGGCTTACTAAAATGGCGGGGGCAGAGCGCACAGCGGCGGGGTTTGATTACTGAAATGGCGGGGGGAGAGCGTATAGCGGCGGGGTTTGCTTACTAAAATGGCGTGGAGGGAGCGAACTGCGGCGGTATTTGCTTACTAAAATGGCTGGGAAAGAGCGCACAGCGGCGGGGTTTGCTTACTAAAATGGCGTGGGCAGTGAGAGCGGCGGTATTTGCTTACTGAAATGGCGGGGTTTGCTTAGGATTCCTAAGTTGAACTGATACAATCTGCATTTTGGAATATGTGGCAACTGGAATAAATATAGAGAGTCAGAGAGAGAGAGAGAGAGAGTGCACTCGCCTCTTTTATTGATTATGGGATAAAGAATAAACAAGAGTTGTGTGTTTTATCCAAAATATTTATTAATGTAGGATTCATAACTTGAACAAATACATTCTGCATCTTGGAATATACAGCAACTTAAATAAATATTTATTTATGTAGGATTCAGAAATTGAACTAATACAATCTGCATTTTGGAATATGCAGCAGCTGGAATAAATATAGAGTCAGAGAGAGAGAGAGAGAGAGAGAGGGAGGGAGAGAGAGTAAGGCAGAGACGGGACAGTGCTAACATCCATCCATCCATCCACAGAACAGAGGGACAACTGGTATAAACTTGCCTCATTGTCTGGAGTGGCTTCCAAATCAGTAGATACTGGGATCTGAAGGCTACGCTCCAAAGCCCCCATTCTGACCACAACCGACTGACTAGCTAATTAATTTATTGCATCGTATGGGAGGCATATTCGCAATCTTGTTTTACTCCTGTACAATGACAATAAAGATATATTGTATTGTATTGTATTGTACAACTGCAGAAGGACCTCCTTGCTCTTAAACTCAAATTAGGAGACCAAAATTGCACACAATACTCCAGGTGTGGTTTCATAAGATATTTAAGATAATTAGGGGATTGGACACATTAGAGGCAGGAAACATGTTCCCAATGTTGGGGGAAGTCCAGAACCAGGGGCCACACAGTTTAAGAATAAGGGGTCGGCCATTTAGAACGGAGATGAGGAAGAACTTTTTCAGTCAGAGAGTGGTGAAGGTGTGGAATTCTCTGCCTCAGAGGGCAGTGGAGGCCAGTTCGTTGGATGCTTTCAAGATAGAGCTGGATAGAGCTCTTAAGGATAGCGGAGTGAGGGGGTATGGGGAGAAGGCAGGAACGGGGTACTGATTGAGAATGATCGGCCATGATCGCATTCAATGGTGGTGCGTACAGGCTCGAAGGGCTGAATGGCCTCCTACTGCATCTATTGTCACCAGGGATTAGACAAGTTAGATGCAGGAAACAAGTTAGGTGTTTCAATCTGTGTGCATTGGCGTGTCAATCAGTGTGCACAGGCGTGTCAACCAGTGTGCATAGGCGTGTCAATCAGTGTGCATAGACGTGTCAACCAGTGTGCATAGACGTGTCAATCAGTGTGCATATCTCTCCCAGCCAGGGGAGAAAAAGCGCCTCTGATTGGCCGCCGCGCCCAAGGCTATGGCGTCATCTGTTGCCAGGGGTGGAAAGAGGCCTTTGATTGGATACCGCGCCATAGCGCGCATCGTCATCTGTTGCCGGGGGGCAGACGATTGGCCGACGTCTCCTGTTGCCGGGGTGTAAAGGGACCTCTGATTGGCCACCGCGCCCATGTCTATGGCATCATCTGTTGCCGGGGTAGAACGGGACCGCTGATTGGTCGCCGCGCCCATGCCTATGGCGTCATCTGTTGCCAGGACATAAAAGGGATGTCTGATTGGCTGCCGCGCCCATGTCCAAAGCGTCATTTAGTGCTAGGGGAGAAAGAACGCCGCTGATTGGTCACCACGTCACAGCGCATTGCGTCATCTGATGCTAGGGAGAAAGAGCACCGCTGATTGGCCGCCGCACCCATTTCTATAAAGGTCATTTAGTGCTAGGGGAGAAAGAACGCCGTTGCTTGGTCAGCACGTCACAGCGCATGACGTCATTGATGCTAGGAGAGAAAGAGCACCGCTGATTGGCCGCCACGCCCATGTCAATGGCGTCATCTGTTGCCGGTCTACTCACACACACCTCGATCCGTGACCATATCCCCCCCCCCCCGTCCTTGACAAACTCCACTGGCTCCCCCCCATCCCCCAGAGAATCCAGTACAAAATCCTCCTCATCACCTACAAAGCCCCTCCATAACCTGGCCCCATCCTACCTGACCGACCGACCGCCCGCCCTCCTCCACAGGCACACACTCCCACCCACCTGCACCCTCCGCCGCTCTGCCGCTCGCTGCCAATCTCCTATCCCCCCCCCCCCCCCCCCCCACATCCGGACCAAACTCAGTTCCAGGGCTTTCTCCATCGCTGCTCCCACCCTCTGGAACTCACTACCCCCAAACCGTCAGAGACTCCCCCACACTCACCACATTCAAAACATCGCTGAAGTCTCACCTGTTCAGTACTGCCTTCAACCGCTGAAGGTCACCTCACCTACTGTCTCCTTTCTCTGTTCATTTATTTATTTACTTATTTATCTATTTATTCATTTCCCTATGTTCTCAAAATCTCTGTAAAGCGTCTTTGAGTGTATGAAAAGCGCTATATAAATAAAATACATTATTATTATTATTATTATAGTGTCAGGACCCATCTAGGAGTGTTTATGGTTACACATGGTGTCAGGATGTTGCCAGCAGTGTGTGGGATTACACATGGTGTCAGGATGTTGCCAGCAGTGTGTGGGATTACACATGGTGTCAGGATGTTGCCAGCAGTGTGTGGGATTACACATGGTGTCAGGATGTTGCCAGCAGTGTGTGGGATTACACATGGTGTCAGGATGTTGCCAGCAGTGTGTGGGATTACACATGGTGTCAGGATGTTGCCAGCAGTGTGTGGGATTACACATGGTGTCAGGATGTTGCCAGCAGTGTGTGGGATTACACATGGTGTCAGGATGTTGCCAGGCTTCACTATGCACACATTCTCACCTGGGTGTGCACAGGATTTCACAGATCTCTTCCACAACCTGATGCATTGCCAAAGCCTTGTACAATTAACGCCTGGAGGAATTGAAATAATACAGTGTAAACAGTGGGTGTAGGATATGTTAGAGTTCCTCCTGAATAGATTTTAAATTCTCTTCGATCTCCCCAAGATTTTTCTTCATTCTTTTCAGAATCCTCTTCTTTTCCTCCCGGATATCTGCCAGTACCCGCTGCTCTTTCTTAGTGAGAACCTGGTGCAGTTCAGCAAACTGGGATGTGATCTTGGACTGAAGGTTGTGTGACTGTTCCTGTGAAATGAAAGGTGAAGATCAATATTTCATGTCACTGATTATGGTTCCTCGCGTCTTTACTGGTGACATTTGACCTGTGCATTTTTATTTGCTTTGGCAATTCAATAGTTTTTCTAAATGCTTCTAAAATATCGTGAGGGTAATCTTACAACCCATCAATCCTCTACCCCTAATGCAATTCCCAGCTGCCTATTCCTTCTCACGTGTCCATTAATTCCCATTTATCCATCCACCACCCTCTAGTGGGGTGCCGCAAGGCTCATTGCTGGGACCGCAGTTATTTACAATATATATTAACGATTTAGACGAGGGAATTAAATGTAATATCTCCAAGTTTGCAGATGCCACAAAGCTGGGCGGCAGTGTGAGCTGCAAGGAGGATGTTGTGAGGCTGCAGGGTGAGTTGGATAGGTTGGGTGAGTGGGCAGATGCATGGCAGATGCAGTAAAATATGGATAAATGTGACGTTATGCACTTTTGTGGCAAGAACAAGAAGGCAGATTATTAGATTGGGTGTCCTTGTTCATCAGTCACTTAAAGTTAGGATGCAGGTACAGCAGGCAGTGAAAGTAAGCATGCAGGTAGAGCAGGCAGTGAAGAAACCTAATGGCATGTTGGCCTTCATTGTGAGAGGATTTGGGTTTTGGAGCAAGGAGGTCCTACTGCAGGTGTGCAGGGTCCTGTTGAGACCACACCTGGAATATTGTGTGCAGTTTTGGTTTCCTAAATTAAGGAAGGACATTCTTGCTATTGATGGAGTGCAGTGTAGGTTCATCAGGTTAATTACTGGGATGGCAGGACTGACACATAATGAAAGAATTGGTCGACTGGGCTTGTATTCACTGGAATTTCGAAGGATGAGAGGGGATCTTATAGAAACATGTAAAATTCTTAAGGGATTGGAGAGGCTAGATGTGGGGAAAAATGTTCCTGATGTTGGGGGAGTCCAGAACATGGGGTTATAGTTAAAGAATAAGGGGTAGGTCATGATCATATTGAATGGTGGTGTTGGCTCGAAGGGCCAAATGGCCTACTCTTGCACCTATTTTTCTATTTTCTGTTTAGGACTGATATAATAATAATAATAATAATAATATATTCCTTTATTCGTCCCACACAGGTGAAATTTACAATGAGGTGAGGACAATTATTTCACCCAAAGAGTTGTGGATCTATGGAATTCTCTGCCTCGGAAAGCAGTGGAGGCCAATACCCTGGATGTTTTCAAGCGTTAGATGTAGCTATTTGGGCTCACGGAATCAAGGAATATGGGGGAAAAGCAGAAACGGGGTACTGAATTTGGATGATCAGCCATGATCATACTAAATGGCGGTGCTGGCTTGAAGGGCCGAATGGCCTACTCCTGCACCTATTGTCTCTGCAGCGCCCGAGGCCAGGATCGAACCCGGTCCCCAGAACTGGGAGACAGCAGCAATACGTGTGTCACTGCGCTGCCCTGTTATTACACACATCACAGGGATCAAACCTGCACAAGATCAGGAAATCGAAACTTAAAAGCCTCACCAGAACTCCAGAAATCTTCTCTTTCTGTTGCTGCTCCATTTGCTGGATCCCTGATTTATATTTTGTGAGAGACTGGATGGAAGATTTCACCTGATCCTGGAATTGTGTTTGGGAATCAGAAAATTAAATGGTTGAACAGTAAAAATGGAATTAAACAATGATGCGATTAAAATCGGTTTGCTTTTACCTTGTGGTTTTCAACAGCTTCTTTAACCGGCATGAAGCTGTGAGACTTGTGTTCCCGCCCAGCTGCACAAATCACACAGATCAGCTTCTTATCAGTTTCACAAAACAGCTTCAGTTCTTCCTGATGTTCCTCGCAGTGAGGTTTACTTTCCTCCTCTGGAATTATTTCCCGATTCAGGCTCAGTGTTCGAGCTTTCTCAGCCAGTCTAACTAAGGCCCGATTCACCCTGAGGGTGCGGTCTGTAAACTCCTCTCTACATTCCGGGCAGGAGTTTCTCCCCTCCCTGTCCCAACTCTGTGTGATACAGGATCGGCAGACGTTGTGCCCACAGTCCAGTATAACCGGATCGGTGAAGAATTCCAGGCAGATGGGACAAACTATCTCCTCGGCCCAACTCTCGACCTGGTCTTTCGCAGCCATTGTAACTCCGCCACTTCCTGGTTCAAAACGCGATCCCTTTGGCGCAGCTGCTGAACCCTTGCAGTATCGGGGCACGGCTCAGGGGAGGCGGAGCTCAGCCCCGTCAATCACAGCCCTGACCAGTAAGTGGATGCTATTTGATACAAGCTGCCTGTAAATTTCATCCCCTTAAACTAAATACATCAGTGTTTCCCATCGTGAATTGTTCATTATATTAGGCTGCACAATGATATTATATCCACGGCAAACACTGTTATTTCATTTAACAGTCTCATGTGCAAACTTGAATTCAACTCAATGAGCCAATTATACTCTATTGTCACATGAACCAAGGGACAGTGAAATGCTTTGCTTTTGCTTGCAATCCGGTAAAATACAGACCTCCCCCAGGCAGTACAGAGAGAGTCGTCACGTTTCTGGGGCCGACAAAGTTGCGGGATGTTTATGGAACTGTCTATATTTCCCAGCAACGGCGAACCAGGTCCCGCCGGACGAGGCACCAGGCGCCCCCGCGCCGCCCCCCCTTCCCTCTCGGCTCTGACGAGACCACATAGATTTTTGCACAGTGGGGGCAAATTTCAAAGGTCATGTTTTATCACACAGGGTGGTGGGTGCCTGGAACGTGCTGCTGGAGTGGTGGCATTGCATAGTCTGATCTGGGCTGAAGGGACTGATCTAGTTCTTTGTGGCCATCAACTAAACCGACAGGTTCATTATAGCTCCCATTCCCAGCTCCTCCCCCACAACCATTAGGTTCTTGGACCGACCTGCAGTGCCCGCGTTTGGCCCATATCCCTCCAAACCTGCCCCATCCATGTATCTGTCCAACTACTTCGTAAACGTTGTGATAATCTCTGCCCAACTACCTCCTGCAGCAGCTCGTTCCATATACCCGCCACCCATATTGTGTTACCCCTCAGGTTCCTATTAAATCATTCCACCCTCACCTTAAACTTGTGTCCTCTGGTTCTCGATTCCTCTACTCTTGGCAAGAGACTGTACATCTTCCCGATCTGTTCCTCTCGTGTTTTTTTAGTCCTCTCTAAGGTCATCCCTCATCCTCCTGCGCACCAAGGTAGAGAGTTCCAGCCTGCTCAACCTCTCCTGATAGCTCGGGCCCTTGAGTCCTGGCAACATCCTCGTAAAACCTCTTTCCCTCTGATTATGCGCACTCATTATTGCAATAACAGGACGTTGCATTGTCGATAAACCGCCGTTCATCACAGATGGGGATGTTTAGAATTGCACAACGCTCAGGTTTGTTGACTTCCCATCAGCGTCTGAAGCAATTGAAGCCTGATTGGGGCAGGCACTCCACCAGCACGCGCAGTGGAGGACAAGCCCATGTCAGCATCAAACACGCTGAAGTGGAAATGGTGAAGGGCATCAGGCTCCTTGGCGTAAATATCATCAACGATCTATGGCGGATCAACCACACTAAAGACACAGCCAAGACGCCGCACCGACACCTGTACTTCATCAGTGGACTGAGGCAATTCGGCATGTCGCCAAACATGTGGTCAGGACAAGACAGTCTGAGCTATAGGCAGAGATTGAGTAGGTTGGGACTCTATTCCTTGGAGTGCAGGAGGATGAAGGGTAACCTTATAGAGCTGTATAAGGTCATGAGAGGAATAGATTGGGTGAACAGAGTCTCTTGCCCAGAGTAGGTGATTCGAGGACCAGACGACTTAGGTTTAAGGTGAAGGGGAAAAGATTTAATAAGAACCTGAGCGGTAACTTTTTGGCACAATGATTGGTGGATTTGTGGAACAAACTGCCAGAGGATGTGGTTGAGGCAGGGACTATCCCATCATTTAAGGAGCAGTTAGACATGTACATGGATGTGCCTGGTTTGGAGGGATATGGACCAAAAGCTGGGACTAGTGTAGCTGGAACATGTTGGCTGCTGTCTCACTCTTTCATTCTATTACTCTGGCGACCCTCCAAGATTCACCATAAAATGCGCACTGTCTGTTTGCGTCACAACTTGGTTTGGGAAAAGAGCGCGAGAAATTTCAGAGAATTGTGGATGAGGCCCTGACCAGACTCCATCTGCACTTATTTCTGTCTCGGAGAAGCAGACAACATAATCAAATACGTCCCACCCCGGCCATTCCCTTTTCTCCCTGCTCTTGTTGCGCAGAAGGTACAGAACCTTGGAAGGGCGCACTGCCAGTCTCAGGGGCAGCCTCCTCCCCTCTGTTATCGGGCTTCTGAACGGTCTTTCCATCAGCTGGTCATTAGGTGTTGAAGGGTCTGTTCTTGTGCTGCACTGATCTGTGTCTTGTTTTCTCTGTTGCGTGGTAGTTGGAGGTTATTTTTCTGACGAGAGAGAAGTTTACAGTGGACCTTACTTTTCTTTAGACATACAGCATGGAAACAGGCCCATCGATCACCAATTCACTCCTTTTCTAGAGAGATGCCGTCAGACCCGTTGAATTCCTGCAGCTTTTTGTGTCTGTCATCAATTCACACTTATTCTCTGTTGTCCCATTTTCCCCATCTACTCCCCACACACTTGGGGCTTTTACAGAAGGCCAATAAACATACAAACCGGCATGTCCTTTAATTGTGGGAGGAAACCAGAACACCCGGAGGAAATCCACGAGGCCACAAGGAGAACGTGCAAACTTAGAACAGTCAGCAGCTGAGGTCAGGATCGAACCCGGGTCCCTGGCCTTGAGGCAGCGGCTCTTCCCGCTGCTCCACAGTACCTCAGAAATATTAAGCCTTCTCTTTCCAAATACCCCATACTGCCGCCAAGGCTTTCTGTTTTTTCTCTTGGCAGTTTATGGGCAGATTCACATTCCAATCGCCCATTGAACTGGAAAAACTAAAATAAAAACCCAGATGCTGAAAATCCAAAATGAAGATGTACAG
Organism: Rhinoraja longicauda; assembly: GCF_053455715.1. NCBI lineage: Eukaryota > Metazoa > Chordata > Chondrichthyes > Rajiformes > Arhynchobatidae > Rhinoraja > Rhinoraja longicauda. Next base: position 24,200 of record NW_027602321.1, read on the forward strand.
TAAGATGCAAGAAATACTCAGAAGGTTGGTTAGCGTTTGTAGAGAAAGAAACGGAATTAATGACTCAGGTTGAACACCATTGGTCATCAGTATTTGCTTTGGAATGTAAGGTCTGTTTCACCTTGCTGTTGCTGCCTGACCTGCTGAGTATTTGGGGCAATTTTTGCATCTATTGCTCATTTTAAAGCCTCAACGTTTTAAGCCATGCATTTGGTTTGGGCTTCGGGTGTGGTAACAGGTGACAAAAGTCACTTATTAAACCAGATTCCCGCTGTTTCTGCAATTGTCAAAGTGAATTCTCAAAGTTACAGCTGGTCTGTGGTCGCACCGCGTGGCCTTGCTGCCATCTACTGGCAGAACCAAGATGTGCAAACAGTCCTGTTCCCGATTAACAGAACACGGTTTGGTGCAGAGATACAGCACGGAAACAGGCCTTTCGGCCCCCCGAAGATAGACACAAAAAGCTGAAGTAGGTCAGCGGGTCAGGCAGCATCTCTGGTGAACAGGATTCGGAGACGTTTCAGGTCGAGACCCTTCTTCCGATTGGGAAAGTGAAACGAGATATATCGACAGTGGTACAAAGATTGTCAACAAATGAAAGATACGTGAACAAATAATGATGATAAAAGAAGCAGGCCATTGTTGGCTGTGAGCTCGGTGAAAACGAGTTACAGGCAATGAAACTCACCAGGACGACAGTGAAACTAGTACAACGACCAGGGTGGGGGAGGGACTGAATCCACGATCACCATCGATCACCCGTTCACACCAGTTCTATGTTATCCCACTTTCTCATCCACTCTCTATACACCAGGGGCTACTTCACAGGGGACAACTAACCTACAAATCCGCACGTCTTTGGGATGTGGGAGAAAAGCGGAGCAACTAGAGGAAACAGAGATTAGCTTGGCATTGTACTGTTCCACGTTCTATGTGGGCCGAAGAGACTGTTCTAGTTCTACATGGCCATCAACACCGAGAGACCCATTGTATCTCCCACTCCCAACATTCAGCTTTATTCTTCTCCCTTCCAGTAATTTCCGATTTCATTCCTCTCTCCTATTTACACCTCCCGAGTCAGACCTTTACCGCCCTCTTCCGAACGACATCAACACCAATTCATTCACTCTGATATAACAGACTGTAGCTCTTGGAAATCCTCCTTGAGACCAAACAAGGGTCCCGACCCTGAAGCGTGATCTGTCCATTTCCATCCACAGATGCTGCCTGGCCCGCTGAGTTCCTCCAGCGCTTTGTTGATTTTTTCCCCGCACCCCCGTTATATTTCAACAGATTTCTTGTATCTACCATTTCCAATATTCACTTTGCCTTCTCTCACTGGAGGGAATTTCCGATGTCATTCCGCCCTTCTGTCTCCACCCCCCCCCCCCATACTCGCCTTTACGCCGCTGTTGAAGTCCACACCAATACCGCTGGTGCCGCGTTGTGACTCGGGGCGAGTTTAGGACCCGCCGCCCGCGGCTGTTGCTGAACCCGCGGGAAGGGAAATTGTTTCAATCTTTATATTTTCACAAAAGTGTTTCTGTTCCGATGACGGACGCGGTTAACGCGTTGAAATGAACGGATCGACAGCTCTGATTTCACTTGCTCTTTATTTCTCTCTTCCCACATTTACATCCCCCCTGGTTTTATTTCCGCGCTCACCGGGGTTTTTTACGACGCGGAATTTGGGGATTAAATGGGAGCCGTTCAACGCCGACCTGTTGTCCACCGGGTTTCTGCCCCACAGCCCCTGAGCCCCGCTCCCGACGCCGGTACCCGTATTAATCAAGAATCTTTCTGCCTACGCCTTTAAATATCCACTCACGTGACCTACACAGCCTGTTGTGGCAAATAATTCCACAAATTGATCACCTTCTGACTAAATAAATTTCTGATCATCTTCAAAAGAGAAAGTAGATTAATTCTGATGAAATGGTCTCTTGTCCGAGACGGTCCCACAAGTGGAAACATACTTTCCACATCCACTGGATCTAAACCATTCACATATCTGTATGTTTCAATGAGGTCCACCCTCATACTTCTAAATTCCGAGTGCAATCCGGGAGTCGACCAAACGCTCGCCAGAGGTTAACTTATTGCTGGGATCATTCTTGTAAACCTCCTCTGGACCCTCTCCAGAGCCAGCACACCTCCCCTCTGATATGGTGCCCAGAATTGCTCACAATATTCCAAATGCGGCCTTCCCGTCGCCTTGTATAGCCTCAACATTACATCCGTGTTTCTGTGTACAAGTCCTCTTGAAATGAATGCAAGCAATGAGTTTGCTTCCATTAGACAATAGACAATAGACAATAGGTGCAGGAGTAGGCAATTCGGCCCTTCGAGCACCACCATTCCATGTGATCATGGCTGATCATTCTCACCGATTCAACTTGCAGATAAAAAATTTGGGAATAATAATAATAATAATAATAATAATGTTAATAAACATTTATTTTTTATAGCGCTTTTCCAATTGCTCAAAGACGCTTTACAAACCAGTCAGGACATAAAAACAAACAAACAAACAAAAGATTTGTCCTGACGGAGCAGCGTCGAACAAATAGCGCCAGCGTCCTCTCACGTGAGTCCGGCAGTTTACAATAAAGAACACAAGACACACAATTACAATTTTAACACAAACAGCCATCACAGTGATTGCTCCAGGCACACCCTCACTGCGATGGAAGGCAAAGAAAAGTCTTATCTCCTCCTCATTCTTCTCCCGTGGTGCCACGAGGCGACCGAGGCTCTCGACTTTTGAACCCCCACCGGGCGATGGAAAGTCCCAGGGCCGAGCCGAGCAGGCCGATGAAGGTCCTAAGCCCCCACCGGGCGATGGGAAGTGCCGCGACCAAGCCACGCAGGGCGATGAGGGCCTGCGAGCGATTCGATCAAACCTCGCGCTTCGGGGCGGTCGAAGCTGCTACGGCTGGAGCTCCCGAAGGCCGGTCGCCAGCCAGGGACCTGCGAACTCCAGATGTTGCGGTCTGCAGGGCCCACGGCCGAAGCCTCCGAGATGGCAAGTCCAGGCCCTGCCACCGGATTCTTCAAGGTCGATCCCAGCTGGAGGCCGCCGACTCCACGTTGTTAGGCCGTAGCACGAACGGAGATACGACACGATAACCAGCACTCCCAAGTCCCTTTGAACTTCAGATTGATGGATTATTTTCCCACTTAGACAATAGTCTACGCCATTATTCCTACTACCAAAATGCAGTACTCCGCACTTTGCTACACTATATTCCATCTGCCACTTCTCTACCCATTCCCCCAACATGTCCTAGTCCTTCTGCGGAGTCCATGCTTTCTCTAAACTACCTGCCTTTCCACCTTTTTTCGTAACATCTGAAAACCTGGCCACAAAGCCTTCAATCCCCTCGTCCAAATCATAATAAAAAACGTGGAGTAGCGGACAAACACCGATCCTTGAAGATCTTCACTAGTTACTGTTAGCCAACGAGAAAAAAAACCCTCTTTATTGCCACTCTTTGTCTTCTGCCATCCAGCCAGCCAGTTATCCATGCTGATGTTTGCCCTTTGTCACCGTGGGCTCTCATCTTCCTAAGCAGCCATCTTGTGACACCTGGTCAAAGGTTTTCTGAAAATCAAAGTAAACAACATCTACTGTCTCTCCGTTGGATGTTTTGCTATTTACTTCTTCAAATAAATCCAGCAAATTTATCAAACACGACCTTCCATTCACAAAGCCATGCCAACTTATGCCTATTTCATCGTGCACTTATAAATACTCTGTCACATCATCCTGTATAACGGGTCCTAAAATCTTACCACCCACTCCACTGGTGTTGGACGCAGATAAAATAGTGACATTTAAGACAAGTTCAGATTTTCAGGTAATGAAGGGATATACATTGTGAGCAGGCAGGTAAGGGTGGTCGTCTCATGTTCGGCACAGCTATTATTAGCCATTAGCCGAAAGTCCTGCCGTGCCTTGTACTTCGTGTAGGAAAGAAATGCAGATGCTGGTTTAAATCGAAGGTAGCCACAAAATGCTGGTGTAACTCAACGAGACAGGCAGCATCTCTGGAGAGAAAGAATGGGTGAAGTTTCTGGTCGAGACAGTTCTTTAGACTGATGTCGAAGAGGTCGGCGGGAAAGAGATAGAATGTTGTCGGAGACAGTGAGACTGGTGGGAGAACTGGGAAGGAGGAGGGATGGAGAGAGAGGGAAAGCAATGGCTAATTGAAGTTAGAGAAGTCAATGTTCATATCGCTGGTATGTTTGCTGCCCAAGCGAAGTATGAGGTGCTGTTCCTCCAATTTGCGCTGGGCCTCACTCTGACAACGGAGGATGCCCAGGACAGAAAGTTCAGATTGGGAATGGGGGAGCGGGGGTGAGTTAAAGTGCTGAGCAACCGGGAGATCAGGTACGACTGTGTGTAGCTGTTCAGCGAAACGATCGTCGAGCTTGCGCTTGGTCTCTCCGATGTCACTCCATCAATACTTTCCAACAGTATACCGTTACACCAGTACTAACCCACAGTGCGTCACTCCATCAGTACTATCCCACTGTATGCCATTGCACCAGTACTACCCTACATTGCGTCACTCCATCAGTACTATCCCACAGTATACCGTTACACCAGTACTAACCCACAGTGCGTCACTCCATCAGTACTATCCAGCAGTATACCGTTACACCAGTACTACCCTACAGTGCGTCACTCCATCAGTACTACCGCAGAGTGTCACTCCATCAATTCCATCCCACATTATGTCACAACAACAGTACTACCGCACAATATGTCACCCCATCAGAACTACCACAGAATGTGCCATTACTTCAACACTACCCTACGTTAGGTTACTCCATCAATACTACTTCACAGTCTGTCACTCCATCAGTACTACATGTTACTCCATTAGTCGTACCCAAGAGCGTGTCACTCTCAACAGTACAACCCCACAGTATGTCATTCCATCATTTCTTCCCGACGGCGTTTCACTGTGTCAGTACCACCTTAGGTATGTAATTTCATCAGTTCTACCCACAGTTTTTCACCCCTTCAATAATACCATCGAAAGTGTCACTATATCAGTACTACCCCAAAATATACCAGTCCTTCACTACTACCCCACAGGATGCTAATCCATAAGTATTATCGCACAGCGTGTCACTCCATCAGTACTACCAAATCGTCGGCTACTTCATCATTACTGCATCACAACGTGTCATTCATTCGGTACTATCCCATAGAATGCCATTGCATCAGTACAAGCAAATGGATAGTCATTCCATCAGTACTATCCCACAGTGCGTCATTCGATCAGTTCTTCCCCTCAATGTGTCACTCCATCAGAACTACACTATAATGTGTCATTACATCAGTCCTACCCCATTTAGTTTCACACCATTAATACTACCCGACAGTGTGCCACGACATCAGTACTACCATATCGCTTGTTCCTCCATCAGTACTACCGCACACTGTGTCACTCTATCAGTAATACACCAAAATGTTTCACTCCATCAGTACCTGCCCACAGTTTGTCACTTCACTAGTACTACCCCAAAGTCTATTGCTCCATCTGCACTGCCCACATTGTGTCACTCCATCAATACTATCCCACTGGTGATCACTCCATCAATACAAGCCTACAGCGTGTTAGACGATCATTACTACAACACACTATGTCACTCCATCAGTACAACCCCGGAGCGTTTCACTTCATTGGTACTACCGCACTATATACCATTCCATCAATACACACCCACAGTGTTTTGCAACATCAGTACCACCTTGTGTATTATTCCATTAGTACTACCACACAGGGTGTCACTCTATCAGTACTATTCAACGTTGTGTCACTCCATCAGTACTACACAATGAGTCCTTCCATCAGTACTACCCCACAGTGCTTCAATCCACCAGTATTACTCTGGTATATGTCTATCCAACTACACCGCAGGGTGTCACACAATCAGTACTATTCCACAATATGCTATTGCGTCAGTACTGCCACAAAGAGTGCCATTCCATCAGTACTACCTCAAAGTGTATCACTCCACCAGCACTACCCACAGTGTGCCACTGCATCAGTAATAAAATATCGTTTGTTACTCCATCTGTACTATCCTACACTGTACCACACCATCAGTGCCTCCCCATAGAGCATCGCACCATCAGGAATATCACTCGGGCTATCATTGCATCAGTACGCGTGTCACTCCATCAGAACAATCCATTATCACTACATCAGTACTACCACGCAGCGTGTCACTCCATCAGTATTCCCCACAGTATGTCACTCCATCAGCCCTATCTCACTGTGTCACTCCATCAGTAATTCCCCACAGTTTCACTTTATTAGTATTTCTCCACCATGTCTCACTCCATTAGTACTACCCGATGTTTATCATTCAATCAGGACTATCCCAGTGGGTCACTCCATAAGTGCTGCCACACATTGTGTCATTCCATCAGTATTACCAAACAGTGTATCACTGCGTTAGTACTACACCACAGATTGTCATCACAATAGTACTACCGCTCAGTGTGTCACTCCGTCGGTGAAACCACACAGTGTCTCACTGCATCGATACAACTCCATGGTGTTACAGTCCATCAGCACTGCCCCCACATCATGTCACTCCAGTGCAACCCTAGAACGTGTCACTCCATCAGTACTCACAGCAGAATGTTCTTCCATCAGTACTCCCCAAAGTGTTTCACACCATCAGGACTACCTCAAATCTGCCATTCCATTCGCATTACCCCACACTGTGCTAACCCATCGCTGCGACTCCATAGTGTGTAATTCCATCACTATTTCACCACAGTTTTTCATCGCAACAGTACTACCGAAGAGCGTGTCAGTCCATCTGTATTACTGCGTCACTCCACAGAATGTGCTATTACATCCGTGCTGCCCCACAGTGTGTCATTCCATCAATACACCTCCACAGTACGTCATTACACCAGTACTACTCCACAGTGTTACACTCCATCAGTACAAAACTGGAGCGTGTTACTCCATCAGTACTACCCTACAATATGTTATTTCATCAGTACTACACCACAGTGATGCACTCCATCAGTAATGCCTTAAGCTTGTTATTCCATTATGTACAACCACACGGACTCATTCAATTAGTATTACCCAACAGTGTAACCCTCCATCTGTACTGCCCCACCGTCAGTCCTACTTCAGTGTGGAAGTCACAATGTGCAACCCGACAGTACCACCGAACATTGTGTCAATACTTCAGTACTCGCCCACTGTGCGCCATTCTGTCTATACTACCCCCAGTGTGTCATTCAGTCAGCACTACACCGAAGTATGTCACTCCATCAGTACAACCGCGCAGTGTGTCACTCCATCAGTACTACTCCACAGCGTGTCACTCCATCAGTTTTACCCCAAGGGGTGGGGTGATGGAGTGACAAACTGCGTGGTAGTACTGATGCAATGACATGAGTACTACCACACAGTTTGTCACTCCGTCAGTACTACTTCAGTGTGGAACTACATCAGTACGACCCCAGGGTGTCAGTCCATCAATTCTACGCCACAGTGTGCCAGTTCCTCAGTATTACCTCACAATGTATCACTCCATTAGTCTATCCCACAGTGTTTCATCCATCAATTCTTCCCCAAAGTATGTCATTACAACAGAACTACCTCACAATTTGTCACTAAATCAGTGTTATTCCACTGTGTGTCACTTCGTCAGTACTACTCCACAGTTTGTCATAACAACAGCACTACTCATTGTGTCACTCCATCAGTATTACCCGCAGTGTGTTACTACATCAGTAGAGGCCCACGGTGTATCACTCCATCAGAACTACTGCAAAGTCTGTCACTTCATCAGTACTACTGCAGTGTGTCACTCCATCTGTACCAACCCACAGTGTGTTAATCCACAAGAACTGCATCAACTGGTGTTACTCCATCAGTACTACAGTGTAGTGCTGAAGTGTTCAAAGTAGGAGGCCCTGTCATGATGCAGAAGCTGACTGAACTCTTCCAGTCCATGTGGAATGAAGCGAAGGTCCCACAACAGCTGAAAGATGCCAGCATAGTCCACATCTACAAGAGGAAAGGCAACCGCCAGTCTTGCGACAATCATCAAGGCATCTCCCTCCTGTCCATAGCTGGGAAGATCTTGGCTCGCATCCTGGTCAACCGTCTCATTCAACACATTGAGCAGGGTCTCCTTCCAGAAATCCAGTGTGGTTTCCGTGCTGTCGACATGGTATTTGCTGCACGCCAACTGCAGGAAAAAGGCCAAGCGTAGCACAGCGACCTGTTCGTGACCTTCGTCGATCTGACAAAGGCCTTCGACACTGTCAGCAGAGATGGCTTGTGGATAATGCAGAAGTTTGACCGTCCCAGCAAGTTCATCACGATTGTCCGGCAGTTCCATGACGGCACGATGGTGAAAGTGTTAGATGATTGAGACGAGTCGGAAGCCTTTCCAGTGACAAACGGCGTGAAGCAAGGTTTTGTTCTTGCCCCTACACTCTTCATCATGGTCTTCTCTGCCATGCTGACCGATGCCTTCCATGACTGCCAGGATGGAATACACATCAGGTACAGGAACTGACAGCAGGCTGTTCAACCTCAGGCGCCTGCAAGCTGTTACAAAGGTGAAGGAGACCATCATCAGAGATTTCTTGTTTGCTGATGACTGCGCCCTCAACGCCAGCACAGAGCAGAAGATGCAGCTTTAAATGGACTGCTTCTCACAGGCCTGCGACGACTTTGGTCTCTCCAATAGCACCAAAAAAGTCTGAAGTTATGTACCAGCCCGCGCCTGGAAAGCCCTACCAGGAACCATACATCACGGTGAAGGGGCAGAACCTACAGGCAGTCGACAGCTTTACCTATCTGGGTAGTACACTCTCGCGAGTGGTGAACATTGACGCTGAGGTTAACAACAGGATTGCCAAAGCCAGCGCTGCATTTGGGCGACTCGTGGGAATGTTTGGGAGCGGAGGGGACTCAGCCTTACCACCAAGCTGAAGGTCTACCGTGCAGTGGTACTCTATGCCAGTGAGACCTGGACTTGTCTGCAGCAGACATGCCAAACAGCTCAACCACATTCACTTGAGCTGCCTACGCAGACTCCTTCACATCCGGTGGCAGGACAAAATTCCCGACACAGAGGTCTTGGAACGGGTCGGAATCCCCAGCATACACACCCTCCTACGGAAAGCCCAAGCCAGATGGGCAGGCCATGTCTTCAGAACGCCCGAGAGTCGACTGTCAAAACAGCTTCTGTATGGAGAACTGTGTCAGGGCAAGCGCTCAGTAGGAGGACAGAAGAAACGGTTTAAGGACTGCCTCAAAGTGTCCCTCAAAGACTTGGACATCAACCTCAGCACTTGGGAGTCTCTTGCTCTGGACCGTCCAACCTGGCGCAGCAAGCTCACCACAGGAGCCCGTGCAGCAGAGAACAAACGCACTGAAGAGGCCCAGAGGAAACGCACCGCGCGCAAGGCCTGGGCTACCCCCACTTCCACTGCAGCACCCATCCACTTGTGTCCTACGTGTGGGCGTGCCTTCCGGGCCCGGATTGGCCTCACCAGTCACTTCAGGACCCACAGTCGCCAATCCTCCAACTGAAAGTGAAGTCATGGTCAACTTCCAACCCGAAGGACGAACAACAACAACAACACAGCGCATTGTGTTACTCCATCAGTACTACCCCGCATAGTGTCACTCCATCAGTACACTGCACAGTGTGTTACTCCATCAGTACTACCCCCACATTGTGTCACTCCATCAGTACTACCCCCACATTGTGTCACTCCATCAGTGCACTGCACAGTGTGTCACTCCATCAGTACTACTGCGCAGTGTGTCACTCCATCAATACAACTCCAACGTGTGTCAATTCATCTGTACCAACCCAGTGTGTTAATCCACCATTACTACCATACATTATGTCACTCCATCAGTTCCACTGCACAGTGCGTCACTCCATCAGTAATGCCCCACAGCGTGTCACGTCGTCACTAAAACCCACAGTATGCCATTACATCATTACAAACACACATGTTCACACCCTCAAACACAGTCAAACACGCACACACACATACCCGCGCACGAAGACACACACAATCTCTCAAATGCAATCACAAACAATCAAATATACTCTCACACATTCTCACATACAATCACACGTACACATGCACTCACACTAACAGATATTCACACGCACTAGCACGAAGAGACACGCACTCATTCGCACACACATACACACGAACACATTCTCTGCCAACACCATCATATACTCTCCCACACACCTACACGCACACACACACACACACACACACACTATCAAAGAATTACATACGCAAACACTCTGACAAACTCACATCCCACATATTCTCTCACATTCTCACAAACAGCCACACACACGCACAGACGCAAACACTGTCCTTCACAAACCCACATGCACTCTCCCACTCAGAGACACAGATACATTCAATCGCACATGCATCCACACTTACTAATGCTCACACACTCACACGCACACTCACGCACTCGCACACACACACACACACACACACACACACACACAAATATAGGCACTCTTACATACTCTACCCGCATGCACACGCGCACATTTTGGGATTGAGTTTATCCTTGGATGTTCGCGTCGAGCAGCGCAGCGCAGCGTGGCCGGGAGTGTTCCCGGTGAGCGGGGCCAAGCCCTTCAGTCGGCCCGTGTCGGCCCGGCTCGCCCACCGCGGATGGCGATGAGAACCGCGCCTCGGGAGTGAGGTGGGAGCCGCGGGGAACCGCAGAGAGGGAGGTGGACCGTCGGAGAGCGAGGAAGGCAGCCGAGAACGAAGGGGCGACCCGCGGTGCGGCGGCAGGCAGGAGATACAACTATCCGGCCAACGTTTGTAACTTTGTCGGTATCGAAATGTGGCGACACTTGTGTACCGCCTAGGTGAGGTCTTCTACATGATGTTACCGGGTTGTCTGCAAAACTAAGCATTTCACTCTACCTGGGTACGTGATAATAAGGTATTACTGAATCATTGAAATTCCTGCAACCGCATACACTAACACATACGCATACACACCGACTCATGTGCACAATCTCACACATTCACACTCGCATACACGTGCTAGCACACTCTTGCACGGACTCGCACACTCACACTGTCACACACAATCAATATCCAATGCGAGTCAGGCTACACCTCTGGAGAAATCTAGTTGAGTATGTCAGTTCAGTGCAGTTTATTGTCACGTGTACCGAGGTACCGTGAAAAGCTTTTGTTGCGTGCTACCCAGTCAGTGGAAACAAAATACTTCATTACAGTCGAGCCATTTACAGAGTATAGATACATGATAAGGGGATAACGTTCAGTGCGAGGTAAAGCCTGCAAAATCTGATCGAGGATAGTCCGAGGATCAACAGAGGTAGATAGTAGTTCAGCACTGCTTTCTGGTTGTGGTGGGATGATTCCGTTGCCTGATAACAGCTGGGAAGACGCTGTCCCTGAAACTGGAGGTGTGCATTTTCACACTTCTGTGCATTTTACCTGATGGGACAGAGGAGGAGCAGGAGTGGCAATGGTGCGACTCGTCCTTGATTATGCTGCTGGCCTTGCCGAGGAAGCGTGGTTTATAAATTGAGTCAATATATGGGAGGTTGCTTTGTGTGATGGTCTGGACAATTCGCAGCAATTTCTGGCATTCTTGTATGGAGCTGTTCCCAAACCAAGCTGTGATGCATCTTGATAAAATACTTTCTATGGTGCATCTGTCGAAGTTGGTGAGAGTTGTAGAGGGCACGCTGAACTGGCTAAGCCTGCCAAGGACATGGATGGGTGAAGTTCGGTTCGAGACCCTTCTTCAGACTGATTGTGTTGGGAAGCTGGAGAAGGCTGGAACAGCAGGACAAAGCGAGTTGAATGATGAGTGGGTGAATACCGTTTTAATAGTTAGGTGGTTGAGACCAGAGGTTAAAAGATAAAAGTTGCGAGATAATGATTGAGCAGGTTGGAATTATAAAGAGAGAGGAGGGAATATCGGTTGAAGATGGAGGTGGAGGGGATTAACAAGTGCGAGTCCGCGTGAAGGAAGAGATAGAGCGAGGGAAAAGCGGGAAGTTGCACGTTAGTTACCTGGCATTTGCTAATGTTCATACCATTAGGTTGCAAGGTTCCCAAGCGGACTATGAAGCGGCGTTCTTTCTGTTTTAATGTAACCTCTCTGGCGCTGGTGGAGGCCCAGGACAGAAAGGTCAGTGTGCGAGGGGGAGTTACAATGGCTTGCAATGGGGAGATACGGCAAGCCTTAGCAGAACGAGGGTGAGTGTTCGACAAAACGGTCGCCGAGTCTCCATTTCACCACGCCGATGTAAAGGAGGCCATACCTGGAACACCACATGCAGTAGATGAGATTAGAGGAGGTGCAGGTGAACATCTGTCTCACCTGGAAGGGCTTCTCGAGCGTGAGGGAGGGGGTTTAGGGACAGCTGTTACATCCCATGGTGGCTAACCGTTTCAACTGCACTTGCCAAGAAAGGCTTTGGAAAGAGAAGTGATGGTAAGTGATGGAGAGGTGAGGAAATGGATAGAGAAATAGGTCGTACAAAGATAAAAGGGAGAGATAGGGGAGAAGACGAATGAAGAGGTGGAGGGAGAGTGAACGATCAAAGGGAGAGTGGGAAAAATGAGGAGAGAGGGGAGTTCAGAGCGAGTGGGTTGGCAAAAGGGGGAGAGGGAAGCATTAGAGAGATACAGGGAGAAGGAGGGAGAGATGCAGTAAGAGTGGGAGGGGAGAGAGGTTGGCAGAGAGCGGGCGGCACAGAGAGGGAGAATAGAGAGTGTAGGGGAGAGAGTACAGTTCAGAGAGAGAATAGCAGTAAAGATGGAGAGAGAGAGAAAGAGAGGAGGGAGAGATGTTGCATCATTCGCCGTGTGTTCTACTTTTAAGATAATTCTGAGACGGCAATGGTTCTGTTCACTGAGTGTCGTGAGTCTTTGGGTCGTTCCTCCTCAGAGGTGATGAAGGTAGAGAATGTTGTTGTCCCAAGGCAAAGCCAGATCCATTCCAGGCAAGCAAGGACTAAATGCTCACTAGGGGTCGCCGCGAGTGTGGGGTTGAGGTTACAATCAGTTCAGCCGCGATCACATTGAGTGTTAAAACAGAGTGGACGGGCCATTTTAGTCTGATGTGATCTGTTGAACTAATTCATCACGCTGTGGACAAAGGCTGTCTAGTCCACCTTTAAACTGGGCACCAGAAGCATTGAGACGGTCCCTTAAATTTGGGATTGCCTTGCTGAGTGAAGAAAATCAGATAACCAACACGAGGCGGAGAGTTGGACCAGATGGAGTTTGAACCAATATCCCCTTTGCTGGAAAAATGCTGCTCCCAATTTCCATCCCCCAGTATCGCCACAATTCCCAGTCTTTGGAGTTTCTCAATCAATTCCCTGAATAAATCACGACCTGTCTCAGCAGGGATTTCACTTGGCTGATGTCATCTGTTTGCGAATCATTTCCAAATCTCTATTTTTTTAAACTCTTTTGAAACTTCACTGTCCCGGTGGAGACGGAAAATGGTATAAAATCTCCGGGAATGTTCTGCCCCGGCATTTCATTCCGAGAGATTACCGGTAGCTCACGGGGACACGTCGCTGGGCAGCGAAAATGGGGCACCATTATTGGGGAATATTTAGACGTGGAGAAAATCTTGTACGTGATCATTGCTGCCGTTTGGAGTCCCTGGTAAGTGAGCAGAACAATTCAAGTTTTATAACTCCGTGTGTTCACAGATGTTGACCTGATTCTGATCGTGTTACAATATTCCCAACTGATGATCGTTGTGTAAGAATGTGTAGATTATATCAATCCTCTCAGTGAAATATCTTTGAATTAACGCTGTGATTTTTCTCATTTTCAGACAGCCGAAACTAACCCTCTCTTTCTCCCACTGCCGGGACCCACTAGAATGTTGTTCTTGCCTTCAGTGGGACCTTGCCCAGAGTTGTCCCAGTGCTCGGAACAGGCAGCTCTCCGGGACGGTGCGACTGGGAAGGGTTTTACATTGTGAAGTTCACTGTGTCTGAGTTATTGATCAGAGTGAACACCCGCTCCTGTGGACACGTCTCACTGTGGAGTCTGTCACAGTCGGATTCCTCCACCTGTTGGTCAATAATTGGATCGATCTCCTGAACCGGTGGCCGCGGATCTACCGGCGTGTGTTGTTACCGAACTGAGGAATGAATCCATTAACGGAGCCACTCTGCTGCCGGATCCTAAGTTGTCCCTGCCTTCTCTCTGAACCCTCCTCGTCCCCATCAGATTCCGAGTTCCCAGAGCCCTGGTTAAACGCGGCCGGTCACGGTTAAGTCTGTGAAACCGGCCCCATCAGAGACTGTGAGCGGGGTTAACTGTAGACAGGACCATTCCGCCTATTGTAGCGGGCGGCTGCTCGTTCCCTCCCCGCCCTTTACCCCGCCCGTCGCCTTATCTCCTCTCCCCTGAAGCAGGCAGGTCGGGCACAGTCGGAGCCGGGTCTGACATTGTTAAACCTGCAGCCGCGCACCGACTCCAACACTCCTGATCTCCAGCTGAAAGTGGAGCCGGTGTTCAGCCCCGGAGACCGTGTTCAGTAATGCCCAGTGTCCGCTCCCCTTCTCTTTCCGCAGTGAATTTAGTGGCGATTGTGATCCTGTCCCGGGGAAAGTGCGGCCTCTCCACCTGCACCACTCGCTACCTGGTGGGCCATGGCAGCGGCCGATCTACTCTCCCTGATCACCGAGGTCATTTTGTATCAGATCCGACACCATTACTTTAATTGGAGTTTCCTGTCCATCACCCCTGTGTGCAGTGTTAACGATGTACTGAGCTATTCAGCTACAGACTGTTCTGTCTGGTTCACCGTCACTTTCACCTTTGATCGCTTTGTCGCCATTTGTTGCCAGAAGCTGAAAACTAAATATTGCTACCGGGAAAACTGCGGCTGCGGTTCTCGCAACAGCCGGCGTTCTGCTGTGTCTGAAAAACGTTCCCCGCTACTTCACACGGGAACCCCGGACAACCATCGACAATGTCCCGTGGGGCTGTGACACGGTGGACAGTTATTACACTGACCCCGGCTGGGTGGCATTTGACTGGATCGACATGGTTTTAACTCCGCTCCTCCCTTTCGCTGTGATCCTGCTGCTCAACGCTCTGACAGTCCGGCACATTTTAGTGGCCAGTCGGGTCCGTCAGGGGCTGAGGGGTCAGAGCAAGGGGGAGAAGCGCAGTGACCCGGAGATGGAGAGCAGGAGGAGGTCTGTGGTTTTACTCTTCACCATCTCCGGCAGCTTCATCCTCCTGTGGCTGACGGTGGTTGTAAACGTCGTCTATTATCAGATCACAGGGACTGGGAATGATCAGAATGATTCCCAATATATCTTTAACTACGTCGGGTATTTGCTGAGGAATCTCAGCTGCTGCACCAACACATTTATTTACGCGGCGACCCAGTCCAAGTTCAGGGAGCAGGTGAAGAGCGCGGTGAAATATCCGCTCACCTCAGCGCTGCGGCTCATTAATAAACCCGCGCCCTGAGCGCATCCCAGAGGGCGGCCGCAGTCTCTCCGCTCCGGGCTCCGGCTCCTCACATTCACCGCCGCATCTTCCAGCTGTCAGTCCCGGGCGGATGATCCCATCGCCGGCCCCCGCTCCGGGACCCCCAGCCCCTCACATTCACCCAATCGCCCCCCTTGCTCAAAGATGC
>NW_027602322.1:0-39905 GCF_053455715.1 Rhinoraja longicauda
AACAGGCCGAAAACTCGCCCTCCTCTACCTGTTTCACCTTTTCCCTTTTTATTTCAGATACAGCACGGAAACAGGCCATTCAGCCCACCGAGTCCGTTCCGACCAGCGATCGCCCGTTCACAGATTTATTAATTTAGAGATATAGCGCAGAAACTAAACTAATATACCAAACATTCCACACCCTCTCTCTCTCCCCTTCTCTCTCTCACACACTCACCCCATCTCCCTCTCATCCCTTTTGACTAAATATACTAAACTAAATTAAACTATATTAATATTTGATACCCTGCCCCCCTCCACTTTATAATAAAATTTACAATATATTAAGCTAATATTTGTTATCCCCTCTCTCCCCCTCCCCCTCCCTATCTCTCCCTCTCCCTCTCTCTCTCTCTCTCCTCTTTCTCTCCCCCTCCACTGTATAAGAAAACATTAAAAATAATAAATTAAACAACTAATATTTGATACCCCCTCTCCCCCTCTTTCTACCCTATCACTCTCCCTCTCCACCCTTTCTCTCTCTTTCTCTCTCCCCTCTCTCTCACCCTCTCTCAATCTTTCTCTCACCCTCTCTCTCTCACCCCCTCTCTCTTTCGCCTTTTTATCTCCCCCCTGTGATATCACAGTCAGTGAAAATGGTGAGCAAGAATTAAAGCAGGAACTTTTTCAGATTGGAAAGTGAGCTGAGAAATAGCAAATGGTGTTTGTTGCAGGTAAGTGTGAGGTTTAAATTTTGGGAAGTCAGACCAGGGCATGATCTTCACCGTGAATGATAGTTCGCTGGGGAGTGTTGTAGAGCAGAGGGATCGCAGAACAAAAGTACATAGTTGCAAAAAAAGGGACGTAACAGGGGGATAGGGTGGTGGAGAAGGTTTTTTTGGCGAACTGTCTTCATCAGCCAGTGAATAAAATTTAAAAGTTGGAAAGTTATGTTCAGTTGGACAAGACGTTAGCGAGGACGCACTTGGAGTAATGTGCATATTTTTAGCCACCGTGTTTGGGCAATATGCCACTAATTTGTAAAGAGCGCTGAATATATTATCAAACAAGTTGCCCGGAGACAAGGTTCGGAGCTCGAGGGAAAGGCTGGACACGCCAGGACTTTATTCCATGGAGCTCAGTAGAGAGAGCAGTGATCTCGTGGAGGTGCACAGTATCATAGGGAGTGCCATAGTAATAACACTACGACATTTGGACAGGTACATGAGGACACTGGTTAGTGGCCAATTAGTGGGCAATCAGGAGATGAGTGGGCAAAATTAGAGCACGTAGTATAGGGGGCAGTGTATTGACATGGATAGAAAATTGGTTGGCAGATAGGAAACAAAGAGTAGGAATTAATGGGTCCCTTTCGCAATGGCAGGCAGTGACTAATGGGGTACCGCAAGGCTCGGTTCTGGGACCGCAGCCATTTACAATCCATATATAGATGATTTTGATGAAGGAATAAAAAGTAACATAAGCAGATTTGCAGATGACACAAAGCTGGGTGGCATGATGAACTGTGAAAAAGATGCTATGAGGATGCAGGGTGACTTGTATAGGTTGGGTGAGTGGGCAGATGCAGTGTAATGTGGATAAATGGGAGGTTATCCACTTTGGTGGCAAGAACAAGAAGGCAGATTATTATCTGAATGGTGTCCGATTATGATAAGGGGAAGTGCAACAAGACCTGGGAATCCTTGTAGATCAGTCACTAAAAGTAAGCATGCAGATATGGCAGGCAATGAAGAAAGCTAATGGCATGTTAGCCTTCGCAACGAGAGGATTTGAGTACAGGAGCAAAGAGATCCTTCTGCAGTTGTACAGGGCCCTGGTGAGACCACATCTGAGGTATTGTGTGCACATTTGGTCTCCCAATTTGTGGAAGGACATTCTTGCTATTGATGGAATGCAGCGCAGGTTCACGAGGTTAATTCGTAGGATGGCGGGACTGTCATATGATGAAAGAATGGAGCGACTGGGCTTGTATTCACTGGAGTTTAGAAGGATGAGAGGGGATCTTATAGAAACAGATACAATTATTATGGATGCAGGAAACATGTTTCCGATGTTGGGGGAGTCCAGAACCAGGTGCCACAGTTTAAGAATCTGGGGTAGGCCATTTAGTACTGAGATGAGGAAAAACTCTTTCACCCAGAGAGTTGTGAAGTAGTGAAATTCTCAGAAAGGCCAGACTGTGAGTGGGAGGGGGAGTTGAAGTGCTCAGCCACCGGGTCTGACCTTTCTGTCATGGGCCTCCTCCAGTGCCATAGTGAGGCCCACCGGAAATTGGAGAAACAGAACCTCATATTTCGCTTGGGCAGCTTGCAGCCCAGCGGTATGAACATTGACATCTCCAACTTTAGACAGTTCCTCTGTCTCTCTCCTATTTCCCCCCTCCACTTCCCAGTTCTCCCACTGTCTTTCTGTCTCCACCTATATCCTTTCTTTGTCCCGCCCCCCTGACATCAGTCTGTAGAAGGGTCTCGACCCGAAGCGTCACCTATTCCCGCGCGGACTAATGTGATACACTCTCTCCCCTTTCACTCTCCCCTTCTCTCTCTCACACTCACCCCATCTCTCTCTATCCTCTCCTTTGACTAAATAAACTAAACGAAATTAAAGAGCTCTAGGGGCGAGCGGAATTAAGGAATATGGGGAGAAGCAGCCACAGGTTACTGATTGTGGATGATCTGCCATGATCACAATGAATGCGGTGTTGGCACGAAGGGCCAAATGGCTTCCTCCTGCACATATTTTCTACGTTTCTATGTTTCTAAACTAATAATAAACTCTCCCCTTTCTCTCCCCCTCCCCCTCACAATAATAAATTAATTCACAATAATAAACGAAACTAATATTTGATATTCTTTCTCGCATTCCATTTTATAATAAATTCAACAATAAATTAAACTAATATTTGTTACCCACTCTGTCTCCCTCCCCTTCCTTCCCCCTCACTCTCTCTCCCCTCTTTCTCTACCACCCCCCATTTTATAAGACTACATTTACAATAATCAATTAAACTAAACTAATATTTGAGACCAACTCCCCACTCTCTCTCTCCCCACTCTCCCCTCCCCTCCCTCTCCCGACCTCTCCTCTCTCTCCCCTCCCCTCCCTCTCCCGACCTCTCCTCTCTTTCCCCCTCTCTCTGCCCTCTCCCTCTCTCCCTTTTCTCCCCAGTCTCTCTCTCTTCCCCAGTCTCTCCACCTCTCTCTCCCCCTCTCTCTCTCTCTCTCTCTTCCCCTCACCCCATTTCTCTCTCTCCTCTCTTTTGACTAAATAATATAAACTAAGTTAAAATAAAAACTAAACTCTCCCCTCTCTTCCTCCTCTCTCTCCCCCTCTCTCTCTCTCCCTTTCTCCCCCTCTCTCTTCCCCCTCGATCTCACCTCTCTCTCACTTCCCTCACTCTATCCTCCCTCTATCTTACCCCTCTCTCTCTCTCACCCCCCTCTCTCCCTTCCTTCAGTCTCTCCCCGTCTCTCATTCCCCTCTCCCCCTCTCTCTCCCCCTCTCCACTTCATTTTCATAAATTTACAATAACAAACTAAACCAATATTTGATACCATGTCCCCCCATCCATTTGAGAACAAAATTTACAATATATTAAGCTAATATTTATTACCCCCTCTCTCTCCCTCCCCTCCCTCCCCGCTCTCTCTCTCTCTCTCCCCTCTCTCTCCCCCTCTTTCTCTCCCCCGTGTACTATATAAGAATACATTTAAAAGTCACAGCGTCATGGAGTCATGCAGCACGGAAATATCCGGCCCAACTCGCCCACTCCAGTGCAACTTGCCCCTTCTATCCCAGTCCTACCTGCCCGCTTTGGCCCATATCCCTCTCAACCCGTCCCATCCACGTACATGTCTAAATGTTTCTTAAACGTTGCACTAGTACTTGCCTCTGGCAGCCCGTTCTATACACCCACCACCCTGTGTTTACGAGGACATTCTGTTTTATGTGTGCGAGACTTGTAGCCGATATCTGACTTTCCTCATATAGGCACAGACACAAAGTAAACCAGCTCGGAGATCAGAGGCGGTTCCATCTAACAAGTCGGTTCATTAAAGGCCTTATCGACACACAAAGGGAAACACTCTATGGAGACCCACCTCTCTCTCTCCTCTCCTGTACTCTCTCCCCCTCTCCTCCCTCTCTCCCCTCCCCCCTCTCCCCCATACCCCCTCTCTGTAACACAAAGCTCTCTCTCTCTCCCCCTCTCTAATTCTACTATCAGTTATGACCTTATGACAAACAGGGGGAGTATTGGGGAGTGGAGGAGGTGTGTGGGAGAGAGAGGGGTAGTATGGGAATGAGAAGAGTGGTAAGAGAGAGTGCGGTGGAGCATTGGGAGAGATAGGGGGAGTGTGGGGAATGTGAGGGGTAGGAGTGTGTGTAGAGAGGGGCATGTGCGTGGGGAGAGAGATGGAGAGGCATGTGGGGGAGAGAGGAGGAGGAGTGTGGGGAAAAGAATGGGAGGAGTGGTGAGTGTGTGGGGAGAATGTAGGAGTGTGGGGATGGAGAGTGGGAGGAGAGTGGGGAGAGAGGGGGTGCGGAGAGAGAGGGGGATGTGTATGGGGAGAGAGATTGGAGGAGTGTGGCAAGACAGAGGGGAGAGTGGGGAGAGAGTGGGTTGGAGTGTGGAGAGGGGGGAGGAGGTGGGAAAGCAGAATCGGAAAAGTGGGGAGAGAGAGAGGACAGAGAACGGGAGGAGGGAGAGAGAGAGAGAGAGAGAGTGACGTGTGTTGGGAGAGAAGCATAATGTGTTATTCTTTCAATCGTATCTAGCAGAAAGTTATTGACTCATTATCACCGCTGCCTATTAAAGTGAAAATAACAAATAAATACGTCTGCACCCGCCAACGTGGATAGAACAACAAGATGCAGTGAGAGCTCATTATAGATGAGATTAATTACTGAAATTGTCACTGCTTATCCAGACCTACCTCTGACCACACTGATAATGTCACTGCTTATCCAGACCCATCATTGACCACGCTGATAATGTCACTGCTGATCCAGAGCCATTACTGACCACAATGATATTACTGCTTATCCAGACCCATCACTGACCATACTGATAATGTCACTGCTTATCCAGACCCATCACTGACCACAATGATAATATCACTGCTTATCCGGACCTTTGACAAAGTCTCCCATGGTAGACCGATCCAGGAGGTGAAGGCAGTTAACAGTGACTTGGTCGCATGAATTCAAAACTGTCTGAATGATAGAAAAAAGAGGGTTGTGGTGGAAGGGCAATATTCAGGCTGGAGGTCTGTGACCAGTAGTGATATACAGGGATCTGTGCTGGGACCTCTACTGTTTGTGATACACATAAATGACTTGGGCGTGAATATACACGGGTTGCTTTGTAAGTTTGCGGATGACACCAAGATTTCTGGGGTTGTGGAATGTGAGGGAGGCTGTCTCAGTATTCAGTGGCGTATAGATCAAGTAGGGAGATGGGACGTGTGGGGGAAATCACAGATGCAAATTATTCTGAGCAAGTGTGACATGTTGGGTGGTCAAATGTGAGTGCAAAATATACAATTAAAGGCATGACCCTTAACAGCAGTGATGTATAAAAGTATCTTGCGATCCAGATTCACAGCTCTCTGAAGGTGATAACGGCAGTGGACAGTTATAAAGAGGCATATGGTACAGTTTCGTTCATTGGTCAAGGAGTGGTGGTCTGTCTCAGGGATTGGTGCTGCGCTCATTGTTGTTTGTCATCTGTGTCAATGAGTTGCCTGAGAATGTAAGGGACTAATGTAAAAGTTTGCAGTTGACACTAAAGTAGGCGGTATCACAGGCATTGAAAATGGTTGGCAAGGATTAAGTAGGAACTTTTTCAAATTGGAAAGTGGCCTGAGAAATTTCAAATAGTGTTTCTTGCAGATGTGTGAGATTTTAAATTAGGGAAGACAAGCCAGGGCATGATCTTCACCGTGAATGGTAGTTAGCTGGGTAGTGTTGTAGAGCAGAGGGATCTCAGAATAAAAGTACATTGTTGCAAGAAAAGGGATGTAACAGTGGGAAAGGGTGGTAGAGAAGGGTTTTTTGGCCCACTGTCTTCATCAGCTAGTGAATAAAATGTAGAAGTTGGAAAGTTATGTTCAGGTGGACCAGACGTTGGTGAGGATGCACTTGGAGTAACGTGTATAATCTGCCGTCACCATGTTTAAGAAATATGCTACTAATTTGCAAAGAGTGCAGAAAATAATTTCAACACGTTGCCAGAAAACAAGGGTCGGAGCTAGAGGGAAATGTTGGGCTCGCCAGGACTTTATTCCATGGAGTGCAGCAGGCAGTGCAGTGACCTCATAGAGGTGGATAGTGTCATAGGTAGCATCATAATGGGAACACTAAGACATTTGGACAGGTACATTAGGGGAATGGTTTAGAGGGAGATGATCCATATGCCGGCAAATGGGAATAGTTCAGATGAACTAAAATGCACCATCGCTCCCCATGAAACAAGGCAACCTTTGTCTGAAATCTGCGTCAGGGACAGCACTAACATACAAACTGCTTTTAAATAGCCCTTGGATATTTTATTACCACATAACTCGAGCCTTGAAATCAGGGGAATTAAACATAAATAGATAGCCATATTTCTCAAAAATGCAGATTAAGCAGAAAACATTATAATTGCCTGTCTCATACATTGGTCATTTTTAATAACAGTCCCTGATCATTGAAGTGTTTATTTCAGTTTCTATGAGTGCCAGGTTTTGCACTGCATGATGGGAGATATGCTCTCGAATTACATGATAAATAAGCACATAAATGAAGTCTGCGTGTGTGGCAGCTTTCTCTGTGCCGCTGTGTGGACAGCCCAGACGGATGAGTTGGTCATTTACTCTCAGACCGACCTTGCTGTCTGGTCTGTGAGTTTGAATTCACATCTACCTGTCACCTGGTCTGAAGTAGTTCACTACAAAATAAACTGCAGATTGAACAGTGCCACAGCTAGTGTTCACCGGCTGGAACTAATATTCCCCATTGGGAGAAACGCAAAGAACATTTAACCAACTCCCCCTTTCTCAGATCTGAAGCTGCATTTTAATTTTCAGCATTATGTGTTATTCTTTCAAGTGTATGCCAGAGAAAGTTAATTAGCATTTCTAACCTGTGTTAATTAAGAAAATAACAAGCTGATGCATCTTCAGCTGCCGTGTTTACCAGCAGCAAAATGCAGTTAATGCTCATTAAAGTTTAGATTAATTACGGATACTGAACTTGAGTTAACCCTTTAGAGTCGAACATTTGAATTATAAAGAAGGGATTCTTTGACAAGATCTGAAAAAAATGGATCATTTATTTGAGCCATGACACCAACTCCAAAGACGTACAGGTATGTAGGTTAATTGGCTGGGTAAATGTTTTTTAAAAATTGTCCCTAGTGGGTGTAGGATAGTGTTAATGTATGGGGATCGCTGGGCGGCACGGACTTAGAGGGCCGAAAAGGCCTGTTTCCGGCTGTATATATATGATATGATAACTAGATAAATGCCGAGCTAGATATTGGAAGATTGTGTTATATAGAACTAGATGGTATGTTTGTGCGAATATTGAAATCTTTCCAGATAACCAATCATTGTTACTTTTTTATATTTTATTTGGTAAGTGTACCACACCGTCTTATTCAAATGTTTTTATTTATTGATATCCTTTGCTTATTTATTCATTTATTTTTGTTGTTTTTCTTATTTTATTCTATTTATGTCGATGGTGTTGTACTGTTTTGTATATATCTCTGTGAAAAAACAAAATAAAAACTGAAGAAAATTAAAAAGAAAGGATTCTTTATTTTAGATCATATCAAATGTAAAACATCGGTGTCAGATTTAATGAGATCATGTCACTGCTTATCCGGATCCATCACTGACCACACTGATAATGGCACTGCTTATCCAGACCCATCACTGACCAAACTGATAATGTCACTGCTTATCCAGACCCATCACTGACCACACTGATAATTTCACTGCTTATCCAGACCCATCACTGACCACACTGATAATATCACTGTTTATCCAGACCCATCACTGACCACATTAACGTCACACACAGGTATGTTCTTTGTATCATTCATTCCAAGGACATCTCACATACTGTAACAACCAGCTACCCAGTTCCATCGCACGCTGCTCAGATATATTTTCACCAGTAACAACGTTGACAACATTTGCCTCATGCTGATTGGTACGGTCGCCTCTGAACTCACTGATGGTTTCACTTCCCATCTGCGTATGATTCTGAACGCATTTGCGCTACAAATGAAACCCACATACAGAAAAATCAAGACTTAACTGTTCCTCCAAGTGCTGCGCTCTTTCCTCAGTTGTACTTCAAATATCTGCGAGGCTCTTTTGTGTAGTTCTGGTCACCATATTATAGATATGATGTCCTGTTGCCAGAGACAGTGCGGAACAGATTCACACGGATGTTATCTGGAATGGGCAGCGTTAGTTTGAAGACTGAATCAATTGGGTGGGATTGGTCTCCTTGGAGCGCAGGAGGATGAGGGTGATCTTATAGACCTGTTTTAGACCATGAAAGGAATAGATGCAGTGGATGCTCGGATTCTCCTGCCCTGAATAGGCGAATCGAGGTCCAGAGGACATACGTTTAAGTGGAAGGGAAAACCATTGAATAGGAATCTGAGGTGTAACTTTTTCACACAATGGGTGGTGGATGTATGGAACAAACTGCCAGATGAGGAATTTGAGGCAGGGACTATCCCAAGATTTATGAAATAGTTAGACAGGTTGGGTACATGAATAGGACAGGTATGGTGGGAGATGGACCAAATGCAGACAGGTGGAACTAGTGTAGATGGGGCCTGATGGCTGGTGTGGGCAAGTTGGGCTGAAGGGCCTGATTCCACACCATATCACTCTATGACTCTATGAGTACAGGGCTGAACTGCCTCCTCTGGCACCTCATTCCACACACCCACCACCCTTTGTGTGAAAAATTACCCCTCGGGTTCCGATTAAATTTTCCCCCTCATCTTAAACCTGGGCCCCCTGGTTCCTGCTTTCCCCTCTCTGTACGTCTGCCAGATCTATTCCTCTCATTATTTTGTTCAGCTGTAGAAGATCATCCCTCATCCTCCTGTGCACCAAGGGATAAAGTACTATTCTGCTGAACCTGTCCCTCAAGATCAGGCCCACGGGTCCGCGCTGCATCCTCGTACATCTCCTCTATCACCTTTCCAGATTGACACCATTTTTCCTGTATCATGGTGCACACAACTGATCACAATACTCCAAATGCAGACTCACCAACGTCTTATACAACGGCAACATAACCTCCGAATATCTAAACACAATGCTCTGACCGAAGACGGCCAATGTTACAAAAGCCTTTTTGCCCACACTATCAATCTGTGACGCTACATTCAACACATTATGTCCATGTCGTCCTAGATCCCTCTGCTCTACAGTTAATTCACCTTTCTGCCTCGGTTGCAGTTCATCGGTACTGACACTTCTAAACTCACTGATGGTTTCACTTCCCATGTGCGTCTGATTGTGAATACACTTGTACTACAGCTGAACATCCAAACAAAGAATAATCAAGAATTAACTGCTCCTCCAAGTGCAGCGCTCTCCTCAGTTGTACTTCAAATATCTGCAAGGCCCTTTTGTGTAGTTCTGGTCACCATATTATACAAATGATGTCCTGTTGCCAGAGGCAGTGCGGAACAAATTCACCAGGATGTTATCTGGAATGGACAGCGTTAGTTTGAGGACAGATTTGATCGGGTGGGATTGATCTCATTGGAGCAAGAATGCAGAGGGACGACCTTACTGAGGCTTGTAAAATTATGTCAACTACAGCAGGGTTGAATACATGGTCACACTTATTTCCCAGGCTGCGAGAATCTAAACCCAGGGAACTTACGTTTAATCGAAAGGGGAGAGATTTAAGGGAATTCTGACTTCAAAGATGGAGCAATCTTTTCATTTGAGGCGGTGGGGACAGATACCATCACAGCAAATAAACAGCATTTGGACAGCCGTTGGTTCGGATAGGAATGGAGGGATATAGGACAAATACAGGTGAATGAGATTACCGTAGATATGCATCTCGGTCTGCATGGACGAGTCGGGCCGAAGGGCCTGTTTCCCTGTTGTTCCCATGACTGGAATCAGCAGTTCTGTAATTTCTAATGTGCTCTGTCATCGCCCTCCCCAGTTGTAGCCACATAGCAGACACATCACTGACTGCACAACAGTGGCGATACTGTATTGGGTGGTGGTGTCACCAACAACGGAGGCACATTGTTCATCACCCTCACAAGTGTCCAACAGGTGTTTCACTCTCCTCAAACTAAACTCTAGCCTGGACATCCGAGGAATTAAACGTAAATAGGTGTCGAAAGTTCTCACACCTGCAGTTTAAACAACAAAATGATATAACTGCCTGTCATATACGTTGGTCATTTTAATATGTCTCTGATCATTGAAGTGTTTCTTTCAGTTTCTCTGTGTGTCAGTTATACACAGCAGGAAGCGAGAGACGCTCTCTTGAATTAGTTCATATATAGGCACAGAAATACAGACTGAGTGCGTGTGAGAGCTCTCTTAAATTCACTGGAATTTAGGATGAGAGGGGATCTTGTCGAAACATGTAGAATTCTGAAGAAGGGTCTCCACCCATTCCTTCTCCCAAGAGATGCTGCCTGTCCCGCTGAGTTACTCCAGCTTTTTGTGTCTATCTTCTATTTAAACCAGCATCTGCAGTTCCTTCTTACACATATACATATCTTAAGGGATTGGACAGGCTAGATACAGGAAAAATATTCCCGATGTTGTGGGAGTCCAGAAAAGGGATCACAGTTTACGAATAAGGGGTAGCTCAATTATTACTGAGATGAGGAAAAACTGATCTGTCGTCGGCCTCGCCAGTTGAGATGAATTGTGAATCTGTGGAAATCTCTGCCACAGAAGGCAGTGGAGGTCAATTCACAGGAGGTTTTCATGGGAGAGTCAGATATAGCTCTTACGGCTAACGGAATAAAGTTGCACGGGGAGAAATCAGGAACGGGGTACTGATTTAGGATGGTCGGCCATGATCATGTTGAATGGCGGTGCGGGCTCAAAAGGACAAATGGCCTACTCCTGCAAGTATTTTCTTTGTTTCTATGTTTCTAAACCACTGTGGACAGCATAGACGGGTGAGTTGGTAATTAACGCTCAGAACGACTTTGCTGTCATGTCTGTGGGTTTGAATTAGCATCAACCTGTCAACTGGTCTGAAGTAGTTCAATAAAAAAATAAACTGCAGATTGAACAGAACCTCGCCTTGTGTTCACCGGCTGGAACTAATAGTCCCCACTGGATGAATGGCATAGCACAATTACTCACCATCGCTGACCACACTGATCAGGTCACTGTTTATCCTGACCCATCACTGACCACGCTAATAATGACACTGCTTATCCAGACCCATCACTGCCCACGTCGACAATGTCACTGCTTACCCAGGCCCATCACTGGCCACACTGATAATGTCACTGCTTATCCAGACACATCACTGACGAAATCTCGTCCAAAAAAAATGTTTTTTGGATGACAAATAAAGATATCCTGAATCCTGAATCCTGAATTAACGTCACGCACAGGTATGTTCTTTGTATCATCCAATCCAAGAACATCTCACATACTGTAACAACCAGCTACCCAGTTCCATCGCACGCTGCTCAGATATATTTTCACGATTGACACCTTTGACAGCATTTGCCTCGTGCTGATTGGCACGGACACCTCTGAACTCGCTGATGGTTTCACTTCCCATCTGCGTCTGATTCTGAACACACTTGCACTACAAATGAACATCAAAATACAGAAAAATCAAGACTTAACTGTTCCTCCAAGTGCAGCGCTCTCCTCAGTCGTACTTCAAATATCTGCGAGGCCATTTTGTGTAGTTCTGGTCACCATATTATAGAAACAATGTCGTGTTGCCAGAGACAGTGTGGAACAGATTCACCAGAATGTTATCTGGAATGGACAGCGTTAGTTTGAAGACAGAATCAATTGGGTGGGATTGGTCTCCTTGGAGCGCAGGAGGATGAGGGGTGATCTTATAGACATGCTTTAGATCATGAAAGGAACAGACCGGGTAGATGCTCAGCTTCTCCTGCCCTGATTAGGAGAATCGAGGTCTAGAGGACATACGTTTAAGGTGAAGGGGAAATGATTGAATAGGAATCTGAGGGGTAACATTTTCACACAGTGGGTGTTGAATGAATGGAGCAAACTGCCAGAGGAGGTATTTGAGGCAGGGACTATCCCAACATTCATGAAACAGTTAGACAGGTGCATGAATAGGACAGGTTTGGTGGGAAATGGACCAAATGCAGACAGGTGGGACTAGTGTAGATGTGGCATTTTGGCTGGAGTGGGCAAGTTGGGCCGAAGGGCCTGTTTCCACACCATATCACTCTATGACTCTATGGGTACAGGTTTGAACTACCTCCTCTGGCAGCTCGTTCCACACACCCACCATGCTTTATGTGAAAAATTACCCCTCAGATTCCACAGATTCACAATTCATCTCAACTGGGGAGGCCGACGACAGTTCAGTTTTTCCTCATCTCAGTAATAATTGAGCTACCCCTTATTCGTAAACTGTGATCCCTGTTCTGGACTCCCACAGCACCGGGAACATTTTTCCTCTATCTAGCCTGTCCAATCCCTTAAGAATTGTATATGTGTAGGAAGGAACTGCAGATGCTGGTTTAAACAGAACATAGACACAAAAAGCTGGAGTAACTCAGCGGGACAGGCAGCATCTCTTGGGAGAAGGAATGGGTGGAGACCCTTCTTCAAAATTCTATATGTTTCGTCAAGATCACCTCTCATCCTAAATTCCAGTTAATTCAAGAGATCTCTCACACACACTCAGTCTGTATTTCTGTGCCTATTTATTAATTAATACGAGAGCGTTTCTCCCTTCCTGCTGTATATATTTGGCACACATAGAAACTGAAAGAAACACTTCAATGATCTGAGACATATTAAAACGACCAACGTATATGATAGGCAGTTATATCGTGTTGTTGTTTAAACTGCAGGTTTGAGAAAATTCGACACCTGTTGGCGTGTAATTCCTCGGATTTCTAGGCTAGAGTTTAGTTTGAGGAGAGTGAAGCACCTGTTGGACACTTGTGAGGGAGATGAACAATGTGCCTCCGTTGTTGGTGACACCACCACCCAATACAGTATCGCCACTGTTGTGCAGTCAGTGATGTGTCTGCTATGTGGCTACAACTGGGGAGGCCGATGACAGAGCACATTAGTGATTACAGAACCGCTGATTCCAGTCATGGGAACTGCAGGGAAACAGGCCCTTCGGCCCGACTCGTCCATTCGGACCGAGATGCATATCTACGGTAATCTCATTCACCTGTATTTGTCCCATATCCCTCCATTCCTATCCGAAACAACGGCTGTCTAAATGCTGTTTATTTGCTGTGATGGTATCTATTCCCACCGCCTCAAATGAAAAGATTGTTGCATATTTGAAGTCAGAATTCCCTTAAACCTCTCCCCTTTCGAATAAACGTAAGTTCTCTGGGTTTAGAATCTCACAGCCTGGGAAATAACTGACCATCTACTCAACCCTGCTATAGTTGACATAGTTTTACAAGCCTCAGTAAGGTCATCCCTCTGCATTCTTGCTCTAATGAGATAAATCCCACCCGATCAAATCTGTCCTCAAACTAACGCTGTCCATTCCAAATAACATCCTGATGAATCTGTTCCGCACTGCCTCTGGCAACGGGACATCATTTGTATAATATGGTGACCAGAACTACACAAAAGGGCCTCGCAGATATTTGAAGTACGACGTAGGAGAGCGCTGCACTTGGAGGAGCAGTTAAGTCTTGGTTATTCTTTGTTTGGATGTTCAGCTGTCGTGCAAGTGTGTTCACAATCAGACGCACATGGGAAGTGAAACCACCAGTGAGTTCTGAAGTGTCGGTACCGATGAACTGCAACCGAGGCCTATATCTCTTGATGCAGGAGGATGAGGGATGATCTTCTGCAGATCAACAAAATAATGAGAGGAATAGATCTGGCAGACGCACAGAGAAGGGGATGCAGGAACCATGGGGAGCTGGTTTAAGATGAGGGGGTGAAATTTAATCTGAACCTGAGGGGTATTTTTCACACAAAGGGTGGTGGGTGTGTGGAACGAGGTGCCAGAGGAGGTAGTTCAGCCCTGTACTCATAGTCATAGAGTGATATGGTGTGGAATCAGGCCCTTCAGCCCAACTTGCCCACACCAGCCATCAGGCCCCATCTACATTAGTTCCACCTGTCTGCATTTGGTCCATATCCCACCAAACCTGTCCTATTCATGTACCCAACCTGTCTAACTATTTCATAAATGTTGGGATAGTCCCTGCCTCAAATTCCTCATCTGGCAGTTTGTTCCATACATCCACCACCCATTGCGTGAAAAAGTTACCCCTCAGATTCCTATTCAATGATTTTCCCTTCAACTTAAACGTATGTCCTCTGGACCTCGATTCGCCTATTCAGGGCAGAAGAATCCGAGCATCCACTACATCTATTCCTTTCATGATCTAAAACATGTCTATAAGATCACCCCTCGTCCTCCTGCGCTCCAAGGAGAACAATCCCACCCAATTGATTCTGTCTTCAAACTAACGCTGTCCATTCCAGATAACATCCTGGTGAATCTGTTCCGCACTGTCTCTGGCAACAGGACATCATATCTGTAATATGGTGACCAGAACTACACAAAAGGGCCTCGCAGATATTTGAAGTACAACTGAGGAAAGCGCTGGAACTTGGAGGAACAGTTAAGTCTTGATTTTTCTGTTTATGGGTATTCATTTGTAGCGCAAATGCGTTCAGAATCATAAGCAGATGGGACGTGAAACCATCAGTGAGTTCAGAGGTGTCCGTACCAATCAGCACGAGGCAAATGTTGTCAATGTTGTCACTGGTGAAAATATATCTGAGCAGCGTGCGATGGAACTGGGTAGCTGGTTGTACAGTATGTGAGATGTCCTTGGAATGGATGATACAAAGAACATACCTGTGTGTTACGTTAATGTGGTCAGTGATGGGTGTGGATAAGCAGTGACATTATCTGTGTGGTCAGTGATGGGTCTGGATAAGCAGTGACATTATCAGTGTGGTTAGTGATGGGTCTGGATAAGCCGTGACATTATCAGTGTGGTTAGTGATGGGTCTGGATAAGCAGTGACATTATCAGTGTGGTCAGTGATGGGTCTGGATAAGCAGTGACACTATCAGTAATTAATCTCATCTCTAATGAGCTCTCACTGCATCTTGCTGTTCTATCCACGTTGGCCGGTGCAGACGTTTTTATTTGTTATTTTCATTTTAATAGGCAGTGGTTAAAATTAATAAATATCTTTCTCCTGCATACATGTGAGTAACACATAATGCGTCTCCCCAACACTCCTCACTCTCTCTGCCTCTCTCCCTCCCCCTCCGTCCATTCTCTCTCTCCCATACCGATCCCCCGTCTCTCTCCCCAATTTTCTGACCGTCTGACTTCCCATCTCCTCCCCTCTCTCCACACTCCTCCCCACTCTCTCCCGACACTCCCCTCTGTCCTGCCACCTCCAATCTCTCTCCCCACACACCTCCCCATCTCTCTCCACACCCCCTCTCTCCCCACTCTCCTCTCATTCTCCACCCCACACTCTGTCTTTCTCCCCACACACTCACCACTCCTCTCATTCTGTGTCCCCACACTCCTCCCGCTCTGTCTCCCCCATTCCCCCTCTCTCTCCCCACATTCCCCCTCATTCCCCACACACCTCCACCTCTATCTCCTCACCTCTCTCCCCCGTTCGTCCATTCTCTGCCCCATCTCTCTCTCCCCACATACCTCCCCTCTCTCGCCTCACTCCTTCCTCTATCCCTCCCCTCCCATTTCTCTGCCACATTCCTCCACTCACTCCCCACTCCTCCACTCTCTCCCATCACTCCTCTTGTACCTCTTTCCCCTGTACCCCTCGCTCTCGCTACATTCCTCCCCCACCCTCGTTTCACTCTCCCCACTCCTCCCCTCCATCCTCACATTCCTCTAACTCGCTCTCCACACTATCCTTCCTCCCTCTCTTTCACACTCCTCCCACACTGTCTCCCCACTCCTCCCCCTCTCCCCACACTCCTCCCGTTCTCTTGCTACATTTTCCTATCTCCCCCACCCACCTCCTCTCCCTCTCCCACACTCCCCCCTGCATCCTTTCTCTCTCCACACAATCCCTCCTCCCGTTCTCTCACACTCCTCTCCCTCCGTATCCCCACTCCTCCCCTCCCTCTCCCCACAGTCCTCCCCTCTCAATTCCCACATTCCTCCTTTCTCTCCACAATCCCCCTCCTCCCCAACACTCCTTCCTCTCTCTCACCCCACACACCTTCCTCTCTCCCACACCCACCTCCTCTCCCTCTTCCCCACTCCACCCCCTCCATCCCCACATTCCTCCCACTCTCTCTCCACACAAACCTTCCTCCCTCTCTCTCACACTCCTCCCTCCCCTGTCCCCTAAAACCACCTTTCTCCCCACACTCCTCCCCATCATTCTCCCCACACTCTCCACACTCCCCGCTCGCTCACCACGGTCATCCTGCCTCCTCTCTCTCCCCACTACCTCTCTCTCCCCACACTATTAAATTCCTCTCCCCACACTCCCTTTCTTCCCACCCTCCATCCCCACAATCCTCCTCCTTTCTCTCCACTCCTCCCCTTTCTCTCCCCACACAGCTCCCTTTCTCCCCACACTCATCTCCTCTTCCTCCCCACACTCTTCACTCTCTTTCTCTCTGGATAAGTAGTGACATTATCAGTGTGGTCAGCGATGGGTCTGGACAAGCAGTGACATTATCAGTGTGGTCAGTGATGGGTCTGGATAAGCAGTGACATTATCAGTGTGGTCAGTGATGGGTCTGGATAAGCAGTAACATTATCAGTGTGGTCAGTAATGGGTCTGGATAACCAGTGACATGATCTCATTAAATCTGACCCCGATGTTTTACATTTGATATGATGTAAAATAAAGCATCCTTTCTTTTTTTTCTCTTCAGTTTTTATTGATTTTTCACAGAGATATATACAAAACAGTACAACATCATGAACATAAATAAAATAAAATAAGAAAAACAACAAAAATAAATGAATAAATAAACAAAGGAGATAAATAAATAAATACATTTGAATAAGACAGTGTGGTACACTTACCAAATAAAATATGAAAAAGTAACAATGTTGGTTATCTAGAAATATTTCAATATTCGCACAAACATAACATCTAGTTCCATATAACACAATCTTCCAATATCTAGCTCGGCATTTATCTAGTTGGTGTCATGACTCAAATAAACGATCAATTTTTCCCAGATCCTCTCAAAGAATCCCTTCTTTTTAATTCAAATGTTCGACTCTAAAGGGTTAACTCAAGTTCAATATCCATAATTAATCTAAACTTTAATGAGCACGAACTCTATCTTGCTGCTCTATCCACGCTGGTAAACACGGCAGCTGAAGATGCATTAACTTGTTATTTTCATCTTAATTAACACAGGTTAGAAATGCTAATTAACTCTCTCCGGCATACACTTGAAATAATAACACAAAATGCAGAAAATTAAAATGCAGCTTCAGATTTGAGAAAGGGTGAGTTGGGTAAATGTTCTGTGCGTTTCGCCCAATGGGAAATATTAGTTCCAGCCGGTGAACACGAGCTGTGGCTCTGTTCAATCTGCAGTTTATTTTGTAGTGAACTACTTTAGGCCAGTTGACAGGTAGAAGTCAATTCAAACCCACAGACCAGACAGTAAGGTCGGTCTGAGAGTAAATGACCAACTCATCTGTCTGGGCTGTCCACACAGCGGCACAGAGAAAGATGCCACACACGCAGACTTCATTTATGTGCTTATTTATCATGCAATTCAAGAGAGCATATCTCCCATCATGCAGTGTAAACCTGGCACACGTAGAAACTGAAATAAACACTTTCAATGATCAGGGACTGTTATCAAAAATGACCAATATATATGACACGCAAATCCCATGATTTCAAGGTTAGAGTTCTGTGGTAACAGAATATCCAAGGGCCATTTAAAAGCAGTATATTTGTTAGTGCTGTACCTGGCGCAACGTTTGGCCAAAGGCTGCCGTGTTTCATGGGGTGGGATGGTGCATTTTAGTTCATCTGAAGTATTCCCATTTACCGGCATATGAATCATCTCCCTCTAAACCATTCCCTTCATGTACCTGTCCAAATGACTTTGTGTTGATATTACTATGTTACCTATGATACCCTGCCCCTCCATGAGATCACTCCACTGCCTGCTGCGCTTCATGAAATAAAGTCCTCGCAGCCCAGCCTTTCCCTGTATCTCCGACCCTTGTTTTCTGGCAACGTGCTGTAAAATATTTTGAGGACTCTTTACAAATTAGTGGCATATTTCCTAAACATGCTGACGAAAAATTATACACGTTACTCCAAGTGCGTCCTCACCAACGTCTTGTCGAACTGAATATAATTTTCCAACTTCTAAATTTTATTCACTGATTGATGAAGACAGTGCTTCAAAAAACCTTCTCCACCACCCCACCTCCCTGTTTCGTCCCTTTTCTTTGAACTATGTAACATAGAAACTTGGAAACATAGAAAATAGGTGCAGGGGAGGCCATTAGACCCTTCGAGCGAGCACCGCCATTCATGGTGATCATGGCTGATCATCCACAATCAGTAACCTGTGCCTGCCTTCTCCCCATATCGCTTGATTCCACCATCCCCTAGAGTTCTGTCTAACTCTCTTTCAAATTCATCCAGTGAATTGGCCTCCATTGCCTTTTGTGGCAGAAAATTCCATAAATTCACAAGTCTCTGGGTGAAAACGTTTCTTCTCACCTCAGTTTTAAATGGCCTCCCCTTTATTCTTAGACTTTGGCTCCTGGTACTAGACTCCCCCAACTTTGGAAATATTTTTCCTACATCTAGCTTGTCCAGTACTTTTATAATTTTATACGTCTCTATAAGATCCCCTCTCATCCTTCTAAACTCCAGTAAATACAAGCCCAGTCTTTCCAATCTTTCCTAATATGACAGTCCCGCCATCCCAGGGATTAACCTCGTGAACATATGGCGCACTGCCTCAACGTCCTTCCTCAAATTATGAGACCAAAGATACAACTGCAAAAGATCCTCTTTGCACCTTTATTCAAATCCTCTCGTAATGAAGGCCAACATGCCATTATCTTTCTTCCATGCCTGCTGTACCTGCACGCTTACTTTCAGTGACTGGTGTACAAGGACACCCAGGTCGTGTTGTACTTCCCCGTTACCTCATCTGACACCATTGAGATAGTAATCTGTCTCTTTGTTTATGCTGCCAAAGTGGATAACCTCACATTTATCTACATTATATTGCATCTGCCATGCATCTGCCCACTCACTCAACCTGGCGTAGTCACCCTGCAACCTCTTAACATCCTCTTTGCAGTTCACACTGTCACCCAGCATTGTGTCATCTGCAGACTTGCTGGAGTTACTTCTAATGTATGGATCCCTTTGCTCTACAACACTCCCTAGCTAACTACCATTCACGGTAACGATCATGCCCTGATTTTACTTCAAAAATTAAAACCTCACACTTATCTGGAAGAAACACCGTTTGCTATTTCTCAGCCCATTTTCCAATTTGAAAAGTTCCTGCTTTAATTCTTGCTAAACATTTTCAGTCTGTGATACCATCTACTTTAGTGTCAACTGCAAACTTAAAAATTAGTCTTTGTACAATTTCATGCAACTCATTGATATGGATGACAAACAACATTGAGCCCAGCACAGATCTAATCTGTCTTCTAACTATTCATTCCAGATAACATCCTGGTGAACCTGTTCCGCACTGTCTCTGGCAATAGGACATAATTTTCATGATATGGTGACCATAACTATACAAAAGGGCCTCGCAGATATTTGAAGCACAACTGAGGAGGCCGCTGCACGTGGAGGAGCAGTTAAGTCTTGATTTTTCTATAATTTCATGTTCAGCTGCAGTGCAGGTTTGTTCAGAATCAGACGCAGATTGGAAATGAAACCATCTGTGAATTCAGGGGTGTCAGTCCCGATGAGCTGGAACCGAGACAAAAAGATGCATTAACTGTAGAGCAGAGGGATCTAGCACGACAGGTACACAGTGCGTTAAATGTAGCGTCATAGGTAAATAGTTTGGTCGAAAAGGCTTTAGGCACATTGGCCTTCATCAGCGAGAGCTTTGAGTTTTGAAGTTGGGAGGTCATGTTGCAATTGTTTAAGACGTTGGTGAGTCCATATTTAGATTATTGTGTTCAGTGTTGGGCACCGTAGTATCGGGAAAATGGTGTAAATCTGCAAAGGGCGTAGAGCAGATTTACGAGGATGTTGCCAGGACTGGAGGGCCTGGTCCACAGCCACAGGCTAGTAATTTATTCTTTGATGTGCAGGATTAACTGGGGTGATCTTTTAGAGGTGAACAAAATAATGAAAGGAATACACCTGGCAGGCGCACAGAGAAAGGGAAGCAAGAACCATGGGACGGAGGTTTAAGATGAGGTGGGAACATTTCATCGGAACCTGAGGGGTAATTTATCACACAAAGTTTGGTGGGTGAATGGAACGAGTTGCCAGAGGAGGTTTTTCAGGCCGGTGCTCATAGAGTCATGGAGTGATACGTTGTGGAAACAGGCCCTTCGGCCCAACTTGCCCACACCGTCCAACATGTCCCTGCTCCCACCTGCCTCCGTTTCATCCATATCCCTCCAAACCCGTCCTATTCGTGTACCTGTCTAACAATTTCTTAAATGTTGGGATTGTCCCTGCCTCAACTACCTCTTCTGGCAGCTTGTTCCATGCATCCACCACCCTTTGTGTGAATGACAGCTTTTCCTATTCATGTTAAAAGTATGTCCTCTGGAGCTCGATTCTCGTACTCAGGGCAAGAGAATCTGTGCATTTATCCGATCAATTCCTCTCATGATCAAATACACCTAAATAAGATCACCCCTCTTCCTCTTGTGCTCCAATGGATAGTCCGAGCCTACTCAACCTCTTCCTACAGGTCAGACACTGGCACTATCCTCGTAAAATGTACCTGGAACGTTTCCAGTTTGGCAACGTCTTTCCTATAACACGGTACCCAGAACAGAACATAATACTCCAAATGCAGCCTCACGAAGGTCTTATATTGCTGCAACATGACCTCCCAACATCCATACTCCATACTCTGGCTGATAAAGGCCAATGTGCCAAAAGCCTTTTTGTCAACACCAGATCGACCTGTGCTTCCGCCTTCAAGGAACTGTGCACCTGCACTCCTAGATCCCTCTGCCCTACAACACTACCCAGAACCCTACCATTCACTGTGTCGGTCCTGCCCAGGTTAGATTTCTCAAAATGCAATACCTCACTTTGCAATACCATACTTTGATTTGACTATAGGAGTAAAGAGGTCCTTCTGCATTTGTATAGGGCAATGGTGCGACTACATCTGGAATATTGTGTGCAGTTTTGGTCTCCTAATTTGAGGAAGGACATCCTTGCGATTGAGGCAGTGCATCGTTGAATCACGAGGCTAATCCCCGGGATGGCGGGACTGTCAAATGAGGAAAGATTGGAAAGACTGGGCTTGTATTCACTGGAATTCAGATGTATGAGATGGAATCTTATAGAAATGGATAAAATTATAAAAGGACTGGAGAAGCTAGATGCAGGAAAAAAATTCCCGATGTTGGGGGAGTCCAGAACAAGGGGGGCACAGTCTAAGATTAAAGGGGAGGCCATTTCAAACTGAGGTGAAAAAAAACTTTTTCACCCAGAGAGTTGTGAATTTGTGGAATTCTCTGCCTACGAAGGCAGTGGAGGCCAACACACTGGATGAATTTACAAGAGAGTTAGCTGGAGTTCTAGGGCCAAGCAGAATCAATGGATATGGGGAGAAGGCAGGCACAGGTTACTGATTGTGGATGCTTTGCCATGATCACAATGCACGGCGGTGCTGGCTAGAAGGGCCAAAAGGCTTCCTCCTGCACCTATTTTCTATGTTTCTATGCTTCTCATATTTATCTGCATTAATTCCATCAACCATTCCTCAGTACACGTGACTAATCGATAAAGATCATATTGCACTTCATAACAAACATCTTTACTGACTGCAAAACAACCCACTTTTGTTTCAACTACAAACTTGCTAATCTTGCCGCTGCGTGATCTCATCCAAATCTTTGATATAGATGACAAACAGTAACGGGCCCAGCAGCGTACCCTGACGCATGCCACTAGTCACTGGCGTCCAGTCTGAGAAGCAACCTTCCACTATCACCCTCTGCTTCCTTCCATGAAGCCAATTTGCTATCCATTCAGCTATCTCTCCTTGCGTCTCATGCGATCTAACATTCAAGGGCAAGCTACCACGAGGAACCTTCTCGAATACAATGCTGAAGTCCATGTATTCAATATCTACAGATCTGCCCTGATCGACCTTTTTTGCTCACTTCTTAGAAAAGCTGACTATAAAAGGTACTATCAGGTACAGAGATACTAAAGCTACTCATTATAAAATGTATTATATTAAGGTGCTAACACAAAAATACTCTCTCAAACTTGAAGGACCATTTAGACAGGCATCGATTAGCCATTGATAGGAATATGTGCCGATCGAAGGCAGGTGGGACTAGTGTGGATGAGACATGTTGGCCAGTGTGGGCAGTCTGGGCCGAAGCCTCTAAGATTCTCTGACTCCATGTCTCTATAACTGGAGGGTGTGTGCACAAATAGGTCAGTAAGACATTCCTCACTTGTCCATAGATCTCTGTCCTGGGATCGGAGAACAGATTCACTTCGAAACATAGAAACATAGAAAATAGGTGCAGGAGGAGGCCATTAGGCCCTTCGAGCCAGCACCGCCATTCTTTGTTACCATGGCTGATCATCCACTTCAAGCCAAATCATGTTAATCACACTTGTTTTTTTAACATTAACAGTCAGAGTTTCTGTTCAATGGTTAGCTGTGGGTCAGTAACCTGCATATTTGTTCAATCATCTACCGTGGCTCAGCACGAGGCCAATGTTGCCAATGATTTCACTGGTGAAAATATATCTGAGCATTGTGCGACGGAACTGGGAACTGGTTGTTATGTGAGATGTCCTTGGAATGGATGATTCAAAGAAATTACCTGTGTGTGACGTCAGTGCAGTCAGTGATGGGTCTGGATAAGCAGTGACATTATCAGTGTGGTCAGTGATGGCTATGGATAAACAGTGACATTATCAGTGTGGTCAGTCATGGGTCTGGATAAACAGTGACATTATCAGGGGGGTCAGTGATGGGTCTGGATAAACAGTGACATTATCAGTGTGGTCAGTGATGGCTATGGATAAGCAGTGACATTATCAGTGTGGTCAGTGATGGGTCTGGATAAGCAGTGACATTATCAGTGTGGTCAGTGATGGGTCTGGATAAGCAGTGTCATTATCAGTGTGGTCAGTGATGGGTCTGGATAAGCAGTGACATTATCAGTGTGGTCAGTGATGGGTCTGAATAAGCAGTGACATTATCAGTGTGGTCAGTGGTGGGTCGGGATAAGCAGTGACATTATCACTGATCTTATAATCTTATAGAAACATAAAATTCTTAAGGGATTGGACAGGCTGTATGAGAAAATATGTTCCCGATGTTGGGGGAGTCCGGGGGTCACAGTTTTAGAATAAGAGGTTTACTATTTAGGACTGATGTGAGGATAAACTTTTCACCCAGGGAGTTGTGAATCTGTGGAATTCTCTGTCACAGAAGGCAGTGGAGGCCAATTTACTGGATGCTTTCAAGCAAAAGTTAGATATAGCACTTCGGGTCACGGAAACAAAGGATATGGGGAGAAAGCAGGAACGGGTTACTGATTTAGGATGATCAGCCATGATCATGTTGAATGGTGGTGCAGGCTCGAGGGCCGAATGTCCCACTCCTGCAATTGTTTTCTATTTTTCTATGTTTCTCTGTCTAAGCATCAGGTTGTGATACTTCCATTTCATCTTAACTCCTGTGTTTTATATTTTATACCAAAGTGGATAACAAACATATGATTTGCATTATTGCAGATGTTTGACTGTAAAGGGTTAACGTACGTTCAGTATCTGTAATTAATCTCATCTGCAATGAGCACTAACTCCATCTTGCTGCTCTATCCACGCTGGTAAACACGGCAGGTGAAGATGCATTCATTTGCGATTTTCATCTTAATTAACAATCGTTATAAATACTAATTGCCTCTCTCCGGCACACAATTTAAAGAATAACACATAATGCTGAAAATTAAAATGCAGCTTCAGATCTGAGATAGGGAGAGTTGAGCAATTGTGCTGTGCCATTCACCCAGTGGGGAATATTAGTTCCAGCCGGTGAACACAAGGCAAGGTTCTGTTCAATCTGCAGTTTATTTTTTATTGAACTACTTCAAGACCAGTTGACAGGTTGATGCTAATTCAAACCTACAGACCTGACAACAAAGACGGTCTGAGAGTTAATGACCAACTCACCCGTCTGGGCTGTCCACAATGGTTCAGAAACATAGAAACATAGAAAATAGTTGCAGGAATTTGCCATTTGGCCTTTTGAGCCAGGACCGCCATTCAATATGATCAAGGCCGACCATCCGAAATCAGTACCCCGTTCCTGCTTTCTCCCCATGCAGCTTTATTCCGTTAGCAGTAAGAGCCATATCTGACTCTCTCTTGAAAACCTCCTGTGAATTCGCCTCCACTGACTTCTGTGGCAGAGAATTCCACAGATTCACAATTCATCTCAACTGGGGAGGTCGACGACAGATTAGTTTTTCCTCATCTCAATAATAATTGAGCTACCCCTTATTCGTAAACTGTGATCCCTTTTCTGGACTCCCACAACATCGGGAACATTTTTCCTGTATCTAGCCTGTCCAATCCCTTAAGATATGTATATGTGTAAGAAGGAACTGTAGATGCTGGTTTCAACAGATAGACACAAAAAGCTGGAGTAACTCAGCGGGACAGGCAGCATCTCTTGGGAGAAGGAATAGGTGGAGACCCTTCTTCAGAATTCTGTATGTTTCGACAAGATCCTCTCTCATCCTAAATTCCAGTGAAGTTAAGAGAGCTCTCACGCACACTCAGTCTGTATTTCTGTGCCTATTTATTAATTAATTCAAGAGAGCATTTCTCCCTTCCTGTTGTGTATATCTGGTACACATAGAAACTGAAAGAAACACTTCAATGATCCGAGACATATTAAAACGACCAACGTATATGATAGGCAGTTATATCATTTTGTTGTTTAAACTGCAGGTGTGAGAACATTCGACACCTATTGGCGTTTAATTCCTCGGATTTCTAGGCTAGAGTTTAGTTTAAGGAGAGTGAAGCACCTGTTGGACACTTGCGAGGGAGATGAACAATGTGCCTCCGTTGTTGGTGACACCACCACCCAATACAGTATCGCCACTGTTGTGCAGTCAGTGATGTGTCTGCAATGTGGCTACAACTGGGGAGGCCGATGACAGAGCACATTAGTGATTACAGAACCGCTGATTCCAGTCATGTGAACAACAGGGAAACAGGCCCTTCAGCCCAGCGGTCCATGCGGACCGACATACCTATCTACGGTAATCTCATTCACCTGTATTTGTCCCATATCCGTCCATTCCTATCCGAAACAAACGCCTGTCCAAATGCTGTTTATTTGCTGAGATGGTATCTGTCCCCACCGCCTCAAATGAAAAGATTGCACCATCTTTGAAGTCAGAATTCCCTTAAATCTCTCCCCTTTCGATTAAACGTAACTTCTCTGGGTTCAGATTCTCCCAGCCTGGGAAATAACTGCGACCATCTACTCAACCCTGCTGTAGTTGACATAATTTTACAAGCCTCAGTAAGGTCATCCATGTACATTCTTGCTCCAATAAGATCAATCCCACCTGATCAAATCTGTCCTCAAACTAACGCTGTCCATTCCAGATAACATCCTGGTGAATCTGTTCACCACCGCCTCTGGCAATAGGACATCATTGGTATAATATGGTGACCAGAACTACACAAAAGGGCTTCGCAGATATTTGAAGTGTGACTGAGGAGAGCGCTGCACTTGGAGGAGCAGTTAAGTCTTGATTATTCTTTATTTGGATGTTCAGCTGTAGTGCAAGTGTATTCACAATCAGACGCACATGGGAAGTGAAACCATCAGTGAGTTCAGAAGTGTCAGTACCGTTGACCTGGAAACGAGGCAGAAATGTG
The DNA here is from genome assembly GCF_053455715.1 of Rhinoraja longicauda. Taxonomy (NCBI): domain Eukaryota; kingdom Metazoa; phylum Chordata; class Chondrichthyes; order Rajiformes; family Arhynchobatidae; genus Rhinoraja; species Rhinoraja longicauda. Next base: position 26,327 of record NW_027602322.1, read on the forward strand.
AATTAACTGTAGAACAAAGGGATATAGGACGACAGGTACATAGTGTGTTGAAATAGGTACATAGTGTCACAGGTTGATGGTGTGGTCAAAAAGTATTTTGTTACATTGGCCGTCTTTTGTCAGAGCATTGTGTATAGAGGTTATGTTGCGGTTGTGTAAGACGTTGGTGAGGCTGCATTTGGAGTATTGTGTTCAGTTTTGGGCACCATGATACAGGAAAGATGGTGTCAATCTGGAAAGGTGATGGAGGAGATTTACGAGGATGTTGCCAAAACCCGTGGTGGGTGTGTGGAACGAACTTTCAGAGGAGGTAGTTCAGCCCTGTACTCATATAGTCATAGATAGATATGGTGTGGAATCAGGCCCTTCGGCCCAACTTGCCCACGTCAGCCAACAGGCCCCATCTACGCTAGTTCCACCTGTCTGCATTGGTCCATATCCCACCAAATCTGTCCTATTCATGTACCCAACCTGTCTAACTATTTCATAAACGTTGGGATAGTCCCCGCCTCAAATTCCTCATCTGGCAGTTTGTTCCATACATCCACCACCCATTGTGTGAAAACGTTACCCCTCAGATTCCTATTCAATCATTTCCCCTTCACCTTAAACGTATGTCCTCTGGACCTCGATTCTCCTACTAAGGGCAGGAGAACCTGAGCATCGCCCGATCTATTCCTTTCATGATCTAAAACACGTCTCTGAGATCACCCCTCATCCTCCTGCGTTCCATGGAGACCATTCGCACACAATTGATTCTGTCTACAAACTAATGCTGTCCATTCCAGATAACATCCTGGTGAATCTGTTCCGCACTGTCTCTCTTTCACACTCCTCTCTCTCCGTAGGTTAATTCCCGGAATGGCGGGATTGTCGTATATTGAAAGGCTGGAGCAATTAAGCTTATATGCACTGGAATTTAGAAGGATGAGGGGGGATCTTATTGAAACATATAAGATAATTAGGGGATTGGACACATTAGAGGCAGGAAACATGTTCCCAATGTTGGGGGAGTCCAGAACAAGGGGCCACAGTTTAAGAATAAGGGGTAGGCCATTTAGAATGGAGATGAGGAAGAACTTTTTCAGTCAGAGAGTGGTGAAGGTGTGGAATTCTCTGCCTCAGAAGGCAGTGGAGGCCAGTTCGTTGGATGCTTTCAAGAGAGAGCTGGATAGAGCTCTTAAGGATGGCGGAGTGAGGGGGTATGGGGAGAAAGCAGGAACGGGGTACTGATTGAGAGTGATCAGCCATGATCGCATTGAATGGCGGTGCTAGCTCGAAGGGCTGAATGGCCTACTCCTGCACCTATTGTCTATTGTCTATTGTCTATTGCCCACTCCCCCCTCTCCCCACAGTCCTCCCCTCTCAATTCCCACATTCCTCATTTCTCTCCACAATCCCCATCCTCCCTCAACACTCCTCCCTCTCTCTCTCACCACACACCTTCCTCTCTCTCACACCCATCTCCTCTCCCTCTCCCCCACTCTCCCCCACTCCCCCCTCCATCCCCACATTCATCCCACTCCCCACACAATCCTTCCACCCTCTCTCTCACACTCCTCCCTCCCCATCCCCTAAAACCCCCTCTCTCCCCACAGTCCTCCCCGTCATTCTCCCCACAATCACCCTCTCTCTCCTCACACTCCTCTCTCGCTCCCCACATTCATCCTGCCTACTCTATCTCCCCACTCCCTCTCTCTCCCCACACTATTCAATTCCTCTCTCCAAACCCCCTCCCTTCCCACCCTCCATCCCCTCCCTCCACTCCTCCCATTTCTCTCCCCACACACCTCCCTCTCTCTCCACGTTCCTCCCCTCTTCCTCCCCACACTCTTCACTCTCTTTCTCTCTGGATAAGCAGTGACATTATCAGTGTAGTCAGTGATGGGTCTGGATAAGCAGTGACATGATCTCATTAAATCTGCCCCCGATGTTTTACATTTGATATGATGTGAAATAAAGAATTCTTTCTTTTTTGTCTCTTCTGTTTTTATTGTTTTTTTCACTGAGAAATATATAAAACAGTACAACACCATCAACATGAATAAAATAAAATAAGAAAAACAACAAAATTAAATAAATAAATGAATTGATAACTAAATAAATAAAGGAGATAAATAGATAAATAAATACATTTGAACAAGACAGTGTGGTACACTTACCAAATAAAATATAAAAAAGTAACAATGATTGGTTATCTAGAGATATTTCAATATTCGCACAAACATACCATCTAGTTCTATACAACACAGTCTTCCAATATCTAGCTCGGCATTTATCCAGTTGGTGTCATGGCTGAAATAAACGATCCATTTTTCCGACATCTTCTCAAAGAATCCCTTCCTTTTAATTCAAATGTTCGATTCTAAAGGGGTTGAGGAAGGATATTCTTGCTATTGAGGGCGTGCAGCGTAGATTTACTAGGTTAATTCCCGGAATGGCGGGACTGTCATATGTTGAAAGACTGGAGCGACGAGGCTTGTATAAACTAGAATTTAGAAGGATGAGAGGGGATTTGATCGAAACATATAAGATTATTAAGGGGTCACAGTTTAAGAATAAAGGGTAGGCCATTTAGAGCGGAGATGAGGAAAAACGTTTTCAGAGAGTTGTAAATCTGTGGAATTCTCTGCCTCAGATGGCAGTGGAGCTCAATTCTCCCAATGCATTCAAGAGAGAGCTAGATAGAGCTCTTAAGGATAGCGGAGTCAGGGGGTATGAGGAGAAGGCAGGAACGGGGTACTGATTGAGAATGATCAGCCATGATCACATTGAATGGTGGTACTGGCTCGAACGGCCGAATGGCCTACTCCTGCACCTATTGTCTATTGTTAACTCGTTCAGTATCCATAATTAATCTAAACTTTAATGAGCACTAATTCCATCTTGCTGCTCTATCCACGCTGGTAAACACGGCAGCTGAAGATGCGTTAACTTATTCTTTTCTTCTTAATTAACAGGTTAGAAATGCTAATTAACTCTCTCCGGCATACATTTGAAAGAATAACACATAATGCTGAAAATTAAAATGCAGCTTCAGATCTGAGAAAGGGGGAGATGGCTAAATGTGCTGTGTACTTCGCCCAGTGGGGAATATTAGTTCCAGCCGGTGAACATTAGCTGTGGCTCTGTTCAATCTGCAGTTTATATTGTGGTGAACCACTTCAGACCAGGTGACAGGTAGATGTTAATTCAAACCCACAGACCAGACAGTAAGGTCGGTCTGAGAGTAAATGACCAACTCATCCGTCTGGGCTGTCCACACAGCGGCACAGAGAAAGCTGCCACACACGCAGACTTCATTTATGTGCTTATTTATCAAGCAATTCAAGAGAGCATATCTCCCATCATGCAGTGCAAACCAGGCACTCGTAGAAACTGAAATAAACACTTCAATGATCAGGGACTGTTATTAAAAATGACCAATGTACGTGACAGGCAATTATAATGTTTTCTGCTTAATCTGCACCTTTGAGAAGAGTGGACATTTATTGATGTTAAATTCCTCTGATTTCAAAGCTCGAGTTCTGTGGTAATAAAATATCCAAGGGCTATTTAAAAGCAGTTTGTATGTTAGTGCTGTCCCTGACGCAAATTTCAGACAAAGGTTGCCATGTTTCATGGGGAGGGGTGATGCATTTTAGTTCATCTGAACTATTCCCATTTCCCGGCATATGGATCATCTCCCTCTAAACCATTCCCCTCGTGTACCTGTCCAAATGTCTTAGTGTTCCCATTATGACGTTACCTATGACACTGTCCACCTCTATGAGGTCACTGCACTGCCTGCTGCGCTCCATGGAATAAAGTCCTGGCGAGCCCAACATTTCCCTGTAGCTCCGACCCTTGTTTTCTGGCAACGTGTTGAAATTATTTTCTGCACTCTTTGCAAATTAGTGGCATATTTCCTAAACATGGTGACGTATCCAAGTGCGTCTTCAACAAAAGTCTTGCCCAACTGAACATAACTTTCCAACTTTTAAATTTTATTCACTGGCTGATGAAGACAGTGGGAAAAAAACCTTCCCCACCGCCCTATCCCCATGTTACGTCCCTTTTCTTGCAACAATGTACTTTTATTCTGAGTTCCCTCTGCTCTACAACACTACCCAGCTAACTACCATTAATGGTGAAGATCATGCCCTGGCTGGTCTTCCCTAATTTAAAATCTCACACATCTGCAAGAAGCACCATTTGCCATTTCTCAGCCCATTTTCCAATTTGAAAAAGTTCCTGCTCTAATCCTTGCCAATCATTTTTCAATGCCTGTGATACCACCTAATTCAGTGTCAACTGCAAACTTATACATTAGTCCGTTACATTCTCAGGCAACTCATTGACACAGATGACAAACAACAATGAGCGCAGCACCAATCCCTGAGATAGACCACCACTCCTTGACCAATGGACGAAACTGTACCATATGCCTCTTTACAAATGTCCACTGCCGTTATCACCTTCAGGGAGCTGTTTACCTGTATTGCAAGATACTTTTATACATCACTGATGTTAAGGGTCATGCCATTAATTATATAGTTTGAACTCTGATTTGACGTCCCAAATTGCAACATCTCTCATTTGCTCAGAATAATTTGCATCTGTGATTTCCCCCACCCCTCCCATCTCTCTACTTGATCTATACGCCACTAAATACTGAGACAGCCTCCCTCACATTCCTCAACCCCAGAAATCTTGGTGTCATCCGCAAACTTACAAAACAACCCGTGTATATTCACGCCCAAGTCATTTATGTGTATCACAAACAGCAGAGGTCCAAGCACAGATCCCTGTGTATCACTACTGGTCACAGACCTCCAGCCTGAATATTGCCCTTCCACCACAACACTCTGCCTTCTATCATTCAGACAGTTCTGAATTCATGCGACCAAGTCACCGTTAATCCCGTGTGCCTTCACCTCCTGGATCGGTCTACCATGGGAGACTTTGTCAAAGGTCCGGATAAGCAGTGATATTATCAGTGTGGTCAGTGATGGGTCTGGATAAGCAGTGACATTTTCAGTGTGGTCAGTGATGGGTCAGGATAAGCAGTGACATTATCAGTGTGGTCAGTGATGGGTCTGGATAAGCAGTGACGTTATCAGTGTGGTCAGCGGTAGGTCTGGATAAGCAGTGACATCATCAGTGTGGTCAGTGATGGGTCTGGAAAGTAATGACATTATCAGTGTGGTCAGTGATGGGTCTGTATAAGCAGTAACATTCTCAGTAATTAATCTCATCTGTAATGAGCTCTCACGGCATCTTGTTGTTCTATCCACGTTGGCGGGTGCACACGTATTTATTTGTTATTTTCACTTTAATAGGCAGCTGTAGTGGCCTGGCGGAGGCCAGAGAAAAGGCAGTTTTTAGTAAGATTCTTTTATTATGCTGTGAGCTCCTGCCCACAGCGTAGTTCTCCCAGGGATGAGCCACGCCTTCCCTTGGTCTCACTTTTAACCCCTTACGCCTGTCCGTCAGGTAACGAGGGGCTGACCCAAGGAGTGGCCTGATCCGCCACAGGACCCCCCCCAAGAACCGGAGGTACAAAACGGACAGGAGGGCGCACGAGGCGACCAGCCCGGGTGCGCACCATGACCGGCACAGGGACCGGCGACTGACCGACAGGTGGAGGGGTCGTAACAGACACTGGAGGGGGTAGCTTGGACGGGGGGCGACCGCGCGGGCGGGGCTGCGCAACCGGCACCGGCCGATCAATGTCCACGTGTGCCGGCTTCAGCCGTGCGACCGAAACAGTCTCTCTGCGACCCCCCATGTCCAGAACGAATGTGGCTGAGCCATGTTGCAGGACCCGGAAGGGGCCCTCGTACGGCCGCTGGAGAAGTGGGTTTCCACAATGTCCGGGAAGTCCGCCAGGATGCGCGCGTACGTCGCATCCACGGACGACAGGTGTGCGACGTTGGGGGAGGCCGGCCTCAGCGTGCTGGAGTGCACCAGGCGCTGCCGCCTGACATCCACGAGCATAGAATGCGCCCGCAGGAAGTCGGCGCCCAGCAGCGGCTGGGAAACATCTGCAATCTTGAAACGCCACGTGAACCAGCTGTCACCGAAGTTAAGGGCGAGCTGGCAGACCCTGTAAGTGTTGATGGGGCTATCGTTCACCGCAGTGAGGAGGGGGCCGCGTTTGCCCGTATGGATATCGGCGGTGGAAGGAGGTAGGACGCTCACCTCTGCTCCAGTGTTGACGAGGAACCGACCCCCGGTGCGGCGATCCCGGGCGAACACACGATGGATCTGGCCGGCCGCCGAAGGGATCACTGACGGCCGGCCCTTGCGTTTCCCGGAAAGGCACAGGGTAGGCGACATTGCTTGGCGTTCGGTCCCCAACGACGGTGATAATAACACCAGCCACTTTTGCTGGTGTCCGGTGGTGGTGCAGACTGGGATGCCCACCAGCGACCTCCGGTGGTCTCCAGCGGTATTGGAGGTGGTGCTGCTTGGGCCGACCACCAGCGACCTCTGGTGGCGTCTGGCTGAACTGTCGGCGGGCCGTGCGAGAAGGACGTGCCGGCACCGGGATGCCCGATGGCGGCCGGATTTCGCCGCGGGGGTCGCCCTGAAACGGGGTCGACGGCGCCCCCAGCTTGCTGTTGGCCTTCCGACGCCGCGGAAAAGACGGCTTGGGCTTCCACGTCCTCCCGACGGGACATCCAGATTTGGTCAGCGCGCTCGCCCAGCCGCTGCGTGTCGGTGAAGGGGTCCTCAGCGAGCTGAGAACGGAGGTCGACGGGGAGCTGCCGCAGGTAGGCCTGCTTAAATAAGAAACAGGGCGGGTGGTTGCCCATAAAGGCGAGCATGTCCTCCAGAAGGGCCGACGGCCGTCGGTCCCCGAGCCCCTCCTGGCTCATAACGCGAGTTGCCCTCTCGGCGTCGCTGAGGCCGAACCTCCTGATAAGGAGTTCTTTAACGCCCTTATATTTGTCATCCGCGGGGGGGTCATTAAGGTAAGGCTTTATTCGCCTTGCTGTCGCCTGGTCCAGGGCGCCGACGACATAAAAGTACTTCGTCAAGTCGACGGTTACCCCTCGCACAGCAAACTGTGCCTCTGCCTGCTGGAACCAGACCTCAGGCTCTTCGGTCCATAGGGTCGGGAGTTTGAGGGAGACGGCATCGAGGTCGGCAGGACCGAGGTCGGCAGGACCGGGTTGCGCATCATCGTTCGACATCACTACGTGTGATGTCCGTCGAGGTCACCAATGTAGTGGCCTGGCGGAGGCCAGAGAAAAGGCAAGACGCCAGGCAGTTTTTAGTAAGATTCTTTTATTATGCTGTGAGCTCCTGCCCACAGCGTAGTTCTCCCAGGGATGAGCCACGCCTCCCCTTGGTCTCACTTTTAACCCCTTACGCCTGTCCGTCACGTAACGAGGGGCTGACCCAAGGAGTGGCCTGATCCGCCACACAGCGGTGATAATGAGTCGATAACTTTCTGCTGGATAAGATTGAAGGAATAACGCATTATGCGTCTCTCCCAACACTCCTCACTCTCTCTCTCTCTCCCTCCTCCCATTCTCTGTCCTCTCCCCACTTTTCCGATTCTGCTTTCCCACTTCCTCCCCTCTCCACACTCCTCCCCACTCTCTCCCCACACTCCCGTCTTGCCACACTCCTCGAATCTCTCTCCCCATACACATCCCCCTCTCTCTCCGCACCCCCTCTCTCCCCACTCTCCTCCCACTCTCCATCCCCACACTCCTGCATTCTCCACACACTCACCACTCCTCCCATTCTTTCCCCCACACTCCTCCCCATCTCTCTCCCCACGCCCATCCCCCTCTGCCCACACTCCTACCCCTTACATTCCCCCACACTCCCCCTACCTCTCCCCGTGCTCCACCGCACTCTCTCCCCATTGCACTCATTCCCACACTACTCCCCCTCTCTCCCCCACACACCTCCTCCACTCCCCAATCCTCCCCCTGTTTGTCATAAGGTCGTAACTGATAGTAGAATTAGAGAGGGGGAGAGAGACAGGGGTTTGTGAGAGAGAGAGGGGGTAGGGGGAGAGGGGGAGGGGGAGAGAAGGAGGAGAGGGGGAGAGAGGACAGGAGAGGAGAGAGAGAGGTGGGTCTCCTCAGTGTTTCCCTTTGTTCGTCGATAAGGCCTTTAATGAACCGACCTGTTAGATGGAACCGCCTCTGAACTCTGAGCTGGTTTACTTTGTGTCTGTGCCTATCTGAGGAAAGTCAGACATAGGATACAAGTCTCGCACAGAATGTCCTCGTACACACAGGGTGGTGGGTGTATAGAACGGGCTGTCAGACGCATGTACTAGTGCAACGTTTAAGAAACATTTAGACATGTACGTGGATGGGACGGGTTGAGAAAGATATGGGGCAAACGCGGGTAGTGGGACTGGGATAGACGGGGCAAGTTGCATTGGAGTGGGCGAGTTGGGCCGGATATTTCCGTGCTACATGACTCCATGACGCTGTGACTTTTAAATGTATTCTTATATAGTGCACGGGGGAGAGAAAGAGGGAGAGAGAGAAGGGAGAGAGAGAGAGGGCGGGGAGGGAAGGAGAGGGAGAGAGAGGGGGTAATAATTATTAGCTTAATATATTGTAAATTTGGTTGTCAAGTCGAGGGGGGGTCATGGAATCAAATATTAGTTTAGTTTATAATTGTAAATTCATGAAAATGAAGTGGAGAGGGGGAGAGAGAGGAGAAAGAGAGACGGGGAGAGACTGAAGGAAGGGAGAGAGGGTGGTGAGAGAAAGAGGAGGAAGAGTGAAAGAGAGGAGAGAGGGGGTAGTGAGAGAAAGGTGAGATAGAGGGGGAAGCGAGAGGGGGAGAAAGGGAGAGGGAGAGAGAAGGGGAGAGAGAGGAGGAAGAGAGGGGAGAGTTTAGTTTTTATTTTAACAGTTTATTTTATTTAGTCAAAAGTGAGGAGAGAGAGAAATGGGTGAGGGGAAGAAAGAGAGAGGGGGAGGGAGAGGTGGAGAGACTGGGGAAGAGAGAGAGACTGGGGAGAAAAAGGAGAGAGGGAGAGGGCAGAGAGAGGGGAGAGATAGGAGAGGTCGGGAGAGGTCGGGGAGGGGAGAGTGGGGAGAGGGGGAGCGGGGAGTTGGTATCAAATATTAGTTTAGTTTAATTGATTGTTGTAAATGTAGTCTTATAAAATGGGGGGTGGTAGAGAAAGAGGGGAGAGAGAGTGAGGGGAAGGAAGGGGAGGGAGACAGAGTGGGTAACAAATATTAGTTTAGCTTATTGTTGAATTTATTATAAAATGGAATGCGAGAAAAAATATCAAATATTTGTTTAGTTTATTACTGTGAATTAATTGATTATTGTGAGGGGGAGGGGGAGAGAAAGGGGAGAGATTATTTATAGTTTAGAAACATAGAAACGTAGAAAATAGGTGCAGGAGGAGGCCATTTGGCCCTTTGTGCCAACACCGCCATTCATTGTGATCATGGCAGATCATCCACAATCAGTAACCTGTGCATGCTTCTCCCCATATTACTTGATTCCGCTCGCACCTAAAACTCTTTAATTTAGTTTAGTTTATTTAGTCAAAGGAGAGGAGAGAGATAGAGATGGGGTGAGTGTGCGAGAGAGAAGGGGAGAGTGAAAGGGGAGAGAGTGTATCACATTAGTCCGCGCGGGAATAGGTGAGGCTTCGGGTCGAGACCCTTCTACAGACTGATGTCAGGGGGGCGGGACAAAGAAAGGATATAGGTGGAGACAGAAAGACAGTGGGAGAACTGGGGAGGGGGAATAGGAGAGAGACAGAGGAACTGTCTAAAGTTGGAGATGTCAATGTTCATACCGCTGGGCGGCAAGCTGCCCAAGCGAAATATGAGGTGCTGTTTCTCCAATTTCCGGTGGGCCTCACTATGGCACTGGAGGAGGCCCATGACAGAAAGGTCAGACCTGGTGGCTGAGCTTTCTTCACTGCCTGCCATATCTGCATGCTTACTTTTAGTGACTGATCTACAAGGATTCCCAGGTCTTGTTGCACTTCCCCTTATCATAATCTGACACCATTCAGATAATAATCTGCCTTCTTGTTCTTGCCACCAAAGTGGATAACCTCACATTTATCCCCATTATACTGCATCTGCCCACTCACCCAACCTATACAAGTCACCCTGCATCCTCAGAGCATCTTCTTCACAGTTCATCATGCTACTCAGCTTTGTGTCATCTGCAAATCTGCTGATGTTACTTTTTATTCCTTCATCAAAATCATCTATATATGGATTGTAAATGGCTGCGGTCCCAGAACCGAGCCTTGCGGTACCCCATTAGTCACTGCCTGCCATTGCGAAAGGGACCCATTAATTCCTACTCTTTGTTTCCTATCTGCCAACCAATTTTCTATCCATGTAAATACCCTGCCCCCAATACTCTGTGCTCTAATATTGCCCACTCATCTCCTGATTGCCCACTAATTGGCCACTAACCAGTGTCCTCATGTACCTGTCCAAATGTCGTAGTGTTATTACTATGGCACTCCCTATGATACTGTGCACCTCCATGAGATCACTGCTCTCTCCACTGAGCTCCATGGAATAAAGTCCTGGCGTGTCCAGCCTTTCCCTCGAGCTCCGAACCTTGTCTCCGGGCAACTTGTTCGATAATATATTCAGCGCTCTTTACAAATTAGTGGCATATTGCCCAAACACGGTGGCTAAAAATATGCACATTACTCCAAGTGCGTCCTCACTAACATCTTGTCCAACTGAACATAACTTTCCAACTTTTAAATTTTATTCACTGGCTGATGAAGACAGTTCGCCAAAAAAACCTTCTCCACCAGCCTATCCCCCTGTTACGTCCCTTTTCTTGGAACTATGTACTTTTGTTCTGAGATCCCTCTGCTCTACAACACTCCCCAGCGAACTATCATTCACGGTGAAGATCATGCCCTGGTCTGACTTCCCAAAATAAAAACCTCACACTTACCTGCAACAAACACCATTTGCTATTTCTCAGCTCACTTTCCAATCTGAAAAAGTTCCTGCTTTAATTCTTGCTCACCATTTTCACTAACTGTGATATCACAGGGGGGAGATAAAAAGGCGAAAGAGAGGGAGGAGAGAGAGGGTGAGAGATAGATTGAGGGAGGGTGAGAGAGAGGGGAGAGAGAGAGAAAAGGGAGAGAAAGTGAGAGAGAGAGAGAGAGAGAGAGAGAGAGAGAGAGAGGGAGAGAGAGAGAGAGAGAGAGAGAGAGAGAGGAGAGAGAGAGAGAGAGAGAGAGAGAGAGAGAGAGAGAGAAGGGTGGAGAGGGAGAGTGATAGGTGAGAAAGATGGGGAGAGGGGGTATCAAATATTAGTTAAGTTTAATTTATTATTTTTAATGTTTTCTTATACAGTGGAGGGGCGGAGAGAGAGAGAGGGGGAGATACAGCGATAGAAAGGGGGAGGGGAGGGAGAGAGAGGGGATAACAAATATTAGCTTCATATAAACATAGCACAAAAAGTAAGGACATTTGTGTTTGGTAGATTATTTCTTTGTTGTAACAATGCTTCTTGGCAATAAATCTTATACCGTTCGAAAGCCTGTTTATTTCCCTTTTAAATGGTGCCACATTTGTAAGGAACTTGCATTTGTGGGATGAGCAGCAGAGCTGAGTATGTGGGTTGCGCCCATGAAAAATCTGCCAAATCTTCTCTGCCAATGCCAAACAGCTTATTCTGCCATTGACTCTTGTTCGGTGTTGTTTGGTGGATTGGATGATTGAAGTCTGAAGAAACAAGACATATTGGCAATTTAACAATTTATTCATTTAATAAACAGGAGCCTCAGTAGCGTGTGGAAGAACCATACACAGCCACAACAGCCTGGCACCTCCTCCTCATGCTGGTCACCAGCCTGGTCACACACTATTGTGGGATGGCATCCCATTCTTCAACCAGCATTTGTCGCAAGTCAGCCAACGTGGTTGTGTTGGTCACTCTGGCACGAACAGCACGCCCAAGCTGATCCCACAAGTGTTCAATGGGTTGAGGTCAGGTCTGCTGGCAGGCCATTCCATCCTCTCCACTCCCAAATTCTGGAGGTAGTCTCTGAGAAACCCTGCTCTGTGGGGGCGAGCATTGTCATCTTGGAGGATAGAGTTCGGTTCCAGACTGTGGAGATATGGGATTGCCACTGGTTGCAGAATCTCATCTCGATATCTCTCTACATTGAGATTGCCTCCAATGATGACAAGCCTCGTTTTTCCAGTGAGGGAGATGCCGCCCCACACCATCACACTGCCTCCACCAAAAGATGTTACTCTATCGGTGCAGCAATCAGCATAGCGTTCTCCGCGTCTTCTCCACACTTTGACCCTATGATCCAACTGCCATAGGCAGAATCTGGACTCATCGCTGAACATAACGTTCCTCCACATGTTCAGGTTCCAGTGCACGTGTTGCCGTCACCAGCGCAAACGGGCCTGACGGTGAAGGGCAGTCACGGCAGGCCTCCTGGCAGCCCTATGAGACCGGAGATCGGCTGCGTGCTGTCTGTTCCGAATTGTCTGGGCAGAGAGCCGTCGGCCATATCGTCCTGCAAACCTTGACTGCAAATCTGTAGAAGACAGCCTACGGTTCCTAAGTGCTGACAGGGTGCGGAAACGGTCTTCTTCGGGTGTCGTCTTCTTGGGACGCCCACTTCGCAGTCTGTCTCTGACATCCCCCGTTATATGGAACTTGGCCTTCACTTTGGAGATGGTACTAGGGCTCACTCGAAATAATGCCGCAACTTGGTTTTGCGGAACACCAGCTTGAAGTTGCCCTATCTCACGGGCCCTATCCAGATCAGTCAAACGTGGCATGCCGATTCTTGGAGCAGACACCTACTGACCACTGTAGCAGGGCCCATGCTCACAGATGCTACCAGTCAGGTGCCAATCAGGCACCTGATTGTCAGCACCTGGGGGTACCAGACGCTCAAAAACAAGAGTCAACAGCAAGAGCAGAATACGTTCTTTGGCATTTGCAGAGAAGATTTGGCAGATTTTTCATGGGCGCAACCCATATACTCAGCTCTGCTGCTCATCCCACAAATGCATGTTCCTTACAAATGTGGCACCATTTAAAAGGGAAATAAACAGGCTTTCCAACGGTATAAGATTTATTGCCAATAGCATTGTTACAACAAAGAAATAATCTACCAAACACAAATTTCCTTACTTTTTGTGCTATGTTTATTATAAATTTTGTTATAAAGTGGAGGGCGGCAGGGTATCAAATATTAATATAGTTTATTATTATAAATTTATGACGATTAAGTGGAGAGGGAGAGAGAGGGAGGGAGAAAAGAGAGGGTGAGAGAGATAGGAGAGAGAGAGAGAGAGAGAGAGAGAGAGAGATAGGATAGAGAGAGATAGGAGAGAGAGAGAGATAGGATAGAGATAGGATAGAGAGAGAGAGAGAGAGAGAGAGAGAGGGAGAGAGAGAGGGAGGAGAGAGAGAGAGGGAGAGAGAGAGGGAGAGAGAGAGGGAGGAGAGAGAGAGAGAGAGAGAGAGGGAGGAGAGAGAGAGGGAGGAGAGAGAGGGAGGAGAGAGAGAGAGAGAGAGAGAGAGAGAGGTCAGAGAGAGAGAGAGAGAGTTGGCCAATCTCTCTCTCTCT
>NW_027602323.1:2500-39873 GCF_053455715.1 Rhinoraja longicauda
CCCCTCCCCCTCCCTATCTCTCCCTCTCCCTCTCTCTCTCTCCTCTTTCTCTCCCCCCTCCACTGTATAAGAAAACATTAAAAATAATAAATTAAACAACTAATATTTGATACCCCCTCTCCCCCTCTTTCTACCCTATCACTCTCCCTCTCCACCCTTTCTCTCTCTTTCTCTCTCCCCTCTCTCTCACCCTCTCTCAATCTTTCTCTCACCCTCTCTCTCTCACCCCCTCTCTCTTTCTCCTTTTTATCTCCCCCCCTGTGATATCACAGTCAGTGAAAATGGTGAGCAAGAATTAAAGCAGGAACTTTTTCAGATTGGAAAGTGAGCTGAGAAATAGCAAATGGTGTTTGTTGCAGGTAAGTGTGAGGTTTAAATTTTGGGAAGTCAGACCAGGGCATGATCTTCACCGTGCATGGTAGTTCGCTGGGGAGTGTTGTAGAGCAGAGGGATCGCAGAACAAAAGTACATAGTTGCAAAAAAAGGGACGGAACAGGGGGATAGGGTGGTGGAGAAGGTTTTTTTGGCGAACTGTCTTCATCAGCCAGTGAATAAAATTTAAAAGTTGGAAAGTTATGTTCAGTTGGACAAGACGTTAGTGAGGACGCACTTGGAGTAATGTGCATATTTTTAGCCACCGTGTTTGGGCAATATGCCACTAATTTGTAAAGAGCGCTGAATATATTATCGAACAAGTTGCCCGGAGACAAGGTTCGGAGCTCGAGGGAAAGGCTGGACACGCCAGGACTTTATTCCATGGAGCTCAGTAGAGAGAGCAGTGATCTCGTGGAGGTGCACAGTATCATAGGGAGTGCCATAGTAATAACACTACGACATTTGGACAGGTACATGAGGACACTGGTTAGTGGCCAATTAGTGGGCAATCAGGAGATGAGTGGGCAAAATTAGAGCACGTAGTATAGGGGGCAGTGTATTGACATGGATAGAAAATTGGTTGGCAGATAGGAAACAAAGAGTAGGAATTAATGGGTCCCTTTCGCAATGGCAGGCAGTGACTAATGGGGTACCGCAAGGCTCGGTTCTGGGACCGCAGCCATTTACAATCCATATATAGATGATTTTGATGAAGGAATAAAAAGTAACATAAGCAGATTTGCAGATGACACAAAGCTGGGTGGCATGATGAACTGTGAAAAAGATGCTATGAGGATGCAGGGTGACTTGTATAGGTTGGGTGAGTGGGCAGATGCAGTGTAATGTGGATAAATGGGAGGTTATCCATTTTGGTGGCAAGAACAAGAAGGCAGATTATTATCTGAATGGTGTCCGATTATGATAAGGGGAAGTGCAACAAGACCTGGGAATCCTTGTAGATCAGTCAATAAATGTAAGCATGCAGGTACGGCAGGCAATGAAGAAAGCTAATGGCATGTTAGACTTCGCAACGAGAGGATTTGAGTACAAGAGCAAAGAGATCCTTCTTCAGTTGTACAGGGACCTGGTGAGACCACATCTGAGGTATTGTGTGCACATTTGGTCTCCCAATTTGTGGAAGGACATTCTTGCTATTGAGGGAATGCAGCGCAGGTTCACGAGGTTAATTCCCAGGATGGCGGGACTGTCATATGATGAAAGAATGGAGCGACTGGGCTTGTATTCACTGGAGTTTAGAGGGGATCTTATACAAACAGATACAATTATTAAGGGATGCAGGAAACATGTTTCCGATGTTGGGGGAGTCCAGAACCAGATGCCACAGTTTAAGAATCAGGTGTAGGCCATTTAGTACTGAAATGAGGAAAAACTCATTCACCCAGAGAGTTGTGAAGTTATGAAATTCTCAAAGGTCAGACTGGGAGTGGGAGGGGGAGTTGAAGTGCTCAGCCACCGGGTCTGACCTTTCTGTCATGGGCCTCCTCCAGTGACATAGTGAGGCCAACTGGAAATTGGAGGAACAGCACCTCATATTTCGCTTGGGCAGCTTGCAGCCCAGCTGTATGAACATTGACATCTCCAACTTTAGACATTTCCTCTGTCTCTCTCCTATTTCCCCCCTCCACTTCCCAGTTCTCCCACTGTCTTCCTGTCTCCATCTATATCCTTTCTTTGTCCGGCCCCCCTGACATCAGTCTGAAGAAGGGTCTCGACCCGAAGCGTCACCTATTCCCGCGCGGACTAATGTGACACACTCTCTCCCCTTTCACTCTCCCCTTCTCTCTCTCACACTCACCCCATCTCTCTCTCTCTCTCTCTCTCTCTCCTCTCCTTTGACTAAATAAACTAAACTAAATTAAAGAGCTCTAGGGGCGAGCGGAAGCTAGGAATATGGGGAGAAGCAGGCACAGGTTACTGATTGTGGATGATCTGCCATGATCACAATGAATGGCGGTGTTGGCACGAAGGGACAAATGGCCTCCTGCGCCTATATTCTACGTTTCTATGTCTCTAAACTAAAAATAATCTCTCCCCTTTCTCTCCCCTCACAATAATCAATTAATTCACAATAATAAACTAAACTAATATTTGATATTCTTTCTCGCATTCCATTTTATAATAAATTCAACAATAAACTAAACTAATATTTGTTACCCACTCTCTCCCCCCCCTCACTCTCTCTCCCCTCTTTCTCTACTTCTCTTTCCCTCCCCCCCATTTTATAAGACTACATTTACAACAATCAATTAAAATAAATTAATATTTGATACCAACTTCCCGCTCCCTCTCTCCCCACTCTCCCCTCCCCTCCCTCTCCCGACCTCTCCTATCTCTCCCCTCTCTCTGCCCTCTCCCTCTCTCCTTTTTCTCCCCAGTCTCTCTCTCTTCCCCAGTCTCTCCACCTCTCTCTCCCCCTCTCTCTCTCTTCCCCTCGCCTCATTTCTCTCTCTCTCCTCTCTTTTGACTAAATAAAATAAACTGTTAAAATAAAAACTAAACTCTCCCCTCTCTTCCTCCTCTCTCTCCCCCTCTCTTTCCCTCTCCCTTTCTCCCCCTCTCTCTTCCCCCTCTATCTCACCTCTCTCTCACTTCCCCCTCTCTCTCCTCTCTTTCACTCTTCCTCCTCTTTCTCTCACCACCCTCTCTCCCTTCCTTCAGTCTCTCCCCGTCTCTCTTTCTCCTCTCTCTCCCCCTCTCCACTTCATTTTCATGAATTTACAATTATAAACTAAACTAATATTTGATACCATGACCCCCCCTCGACTTGAGAACCAAATTTACAATATATTAAGCTAATAATTATTACCCCCTCTCTCTCCCTCTCCTTCCCTCCCCGCCCTCTCTCTCTCTCCCTTCTCTCTCTCTCCCTCTTTCTCTCCCCCGTGCACTATATAAGAATACATTTAAAAGTCACAGCGTCATGGAGTCATGTAGCACGGAAATATCCGGCCCAACTCGCCCACTCCAATGCAACTTGCCCCGTCTATCCCAGTCCCACTACCCGCGTTTGCCCCATATCTTTCTCAACCCGTCCCATCCACGTACATGTCTAAATGTTTCTTAAACTTTGCACCAGTACATGCGTCTGACAGCCCGTTCTATACACCCACCACCCTGTGTGTACGAGGACATTCTGTTTTTTTTGTGCGAGACTTGTATCCTATGTCTGACTTTCCTCAGATAGGCACAGACACAAAGTAAACCAGCTCAGAGTTCAGAGGCGGTTCCATCTAACAGGTCGGTTCATTAAAGGCCTTATCGACGAACAAAGGGAAACACTCTGAGGAGACCCACCTCTCTCTCTCCTCTCCTGTCCTCTCTCCCTCTCCTCCTTCTCTCCCCCTCCCCCCTCTCTCCCTACCCCCTCTCTCTCTCACAAACCCCTGTCTCTCTCCCCCTCTCTAATTCTACTATCAGTTACGACCTTATGACAAACAGGGGGAGGATTGGGGAGTGGAGGAGGTGTGTGGGGGAGAGAGGGGGAGTAGTGTGGGAATGAGTGGAATGGGGAGAGAGAGTGCGGTGGAGCACGGGGAGAGATAGGGGGAGTGTGGGGGAATGTAAGGGGTAGGAGTGTGGGCAGAGAGGGGGATGTGTATGGGGAGAGAGATGGGGAGGCACGTGGGGGAGAGAGGGGGAGGAGTGAGGGGGAAAGAATGGGAGGAGTGGTGAGTGTGTGTGGAGAATGCAGGAGTGTGGGGATGGAGAGTGGGAGGAGAGTGGGGAGAGAGGGAGTGCGGAGAGAGAGGGGGATGTGTATGGGGAGAGAGATTCGCGGAGTGTGGCAAGACAGAGGGGAGTGTGGGGAGAGAGTGGGGAGGAGTGTGGAGAGGGGAGGAAGTGGGAAAACAGAATCGGAAAAGTGGGGAGAGGACAGAGAATGGGAGGAGGGAGAGAGGGAGAGAGAGAGAGAGAGAGTGAGGAGTGTTGGGAGAGACGCATAATGCGTTATTCCTTCAATCTTATCCAGCAGAAAGTTATCGACTCATTATCACCGCTGCCTATTAAAGTGAAAATAACAAATAAATACGTGTGCACCCGCCAACGTGGATAGAACAACAAGATGCCGTGAGAGCTCATTACAGATGAGATTAATTACTGAGAATGTTACTGCTTATACAGACCCATCACTGACCACACTGATAATGTTACTGCTTATCCAGACCCATCATTGACCACGCTGATAATGTCACTGCTGATCCAGAGCCATTACTGACCACAATGATATTACTGCTTATCCAGACCCATCACTGACCACACTGATAATGTCACTGCTTATCCAGACCCATCACTGACCACACTGATAATATCACTGCTTATCCGGACCTTTGACAAAGTCTCCCATGGTAGACCGATCCAGGAGGTGAAGGCAGTTAACAGTGACTTGGTCGCATGAATTCAAAACTGTCTGAATGATAGAAAAAAGAGGGTTGTGGTGGAAGGGCAATATTCAGGCTGGAGGTCTGTGACCAGTAGTGATATACAGGGATCTGTGCTGGGACCTCTACTGTTTGTGATACACATAAATGACTTGGGCGTGAATATACACGGGTTGCTTTGTAAGTTTGCGGATGACACCAAGATTTCTGGGGTTGTGGAATGTGAGGGAGGCTGTCTCAGTATTCAGTGGCGTATAGATCAAGTAGGGAGATGGGACGTGTGGGGGAAATCACAGATGCAAATTATTCTGAGCAAGTGTGACATGTTGGGTGGTCAAATGTGAGTGCAAAATATACAATTAAAGGCATGACCCTTAACAGCAGTGATGTATAAAAGTATCTTGCGATCCAGGTTCACAGCTCTCTGAAGGTGATAACGGCAGTGGACAGTTATAAAGGGGCATATGGTACAGTTTCGTTCATTGGTCAAGGAGTGGTGGTCTGTCTCAGGGATTGGTGCTGCGCTCATTGTTGTTTGTCATCTGTGTCAATGAGTTGCCTGAGAACGTAACGGACTAATGTAAAAGTTTGCAGTTGACACTAAAGTAGGCGGTATCACAGGCATTGAAAAATGATTGGCAAGGTTTAGAGCAGGAACTTTTTCAAATTGGAAAGTGGGCTGCGAAATGGCAAATGGTGCTTCTTGCAGATGTGTGAGATTTTAAATTAGGGAAGACCAGCCAGGGCATGATCTTCACCGCGAATGGTAGTTAGCTGGGTAGTGTTGTAGAGCAGAGGGAACTCAGAATAAAAGTACATAGTTGCAAGAAAAGGGACGTAACAGGGGGATAGGGCGGTGGGGAAGGTTTTTTTCCCACTGTCTTCATCAGCCAGTGAATAAAATTTAAAAGTTGGAAAGTTATGTTCAGTTGGGCAAGACTTTGTTGAAGACACACTTGGATACGTCACCATGTTTAGGAAATATGCCACTAATTTGTAAAGAGTGCAGAAAATAAGTTCAACACGTTGCCAGAAAACAAGGGTCGGAGCTACAGGGAAATGTTGGGCTCGCCAGGACTTTATTCCATGGAGCGCAGCAGGCAGTGCAGTGACCTCATAGAGGTGGACAGTGTCATAGGTAACGTCATAATGGGAACACTAAGACATTTGGACAGGTACATGAGGGGAATGGTTTAGAGGGAGATGATTTATATGCCGGGAAATGGGAATAGTTCAGATGAACTAAAATGCATCACCCCTCCCCATGAAACATGGCAACCTTTGTCTGAAATTTGCGTCAGGGACAGCACTAACATACAAACTGCTTTTAAATAGCCCTTGGATATTTTATTACCACAGAACTCGAGCTTTGAAATCAGGGGAATTTAACATCAATAAATGTCCACTCTTCTCAAAGGTGCAGATTAAGCAGAAAACATTATAATTGCCTGTCTCATACATTGGTCATTTTTAATAACAGTCCCTGATCATTGAAGTGTTTATTTCAGTTTCTCTGAGTGCCAGGTTTGCACTGCATGATGGGAGATATGCTCTCTTGAATTACATGATAAATAAGCACATAAATGAAGTCTGTGTGTGTGGCAGCTTTCTCTGTGCCGCTGTGTGGACAGCCCAGACGGATGAGTTGGTCATTTATTCTCAGGCCGACCATGCTGTCTGGTCTGTGAGTTTGAATTGGCATCTACCTGTCACCTGGTCTGAAGTAGTTCACTACAAAATAAACTGCAGATTGAACAGAGCCACAGATAGTGTTCACCGGCTGGAACTAATATTGCCCATTGGGAGAAACGCAAAGAACATTTAACCAACTCCCCCTTTCTCAGATCTGAAGCTGCATTTTAATTTTCAGCATTATGTGTTATTCTTTCAAGTGTATGCCAGAGAAAGTTATTTAGCATTTCTAACCTGTGTTAATTAAGAAGAAAATAACAAGCTAATGCATCTTCAGCTGCCGTGTTTACCAGCAGCAAAATGCAGTTAATGCTCATTAAAGTTTAGATTAATTATGGATACTGACCTTGAGTTAACCCTTTAGAGTCGAACATTTGAATTATAAAGAAGGGTTTCTTTGACAAGATCTGGGGAAAATTGATCATTTATTTGAGCCATGACACCAACTAGATAAATGCCGAGCTAGATATTGGAAGATTGTGTTATATAGAACTAGATGGTATGTTTGTGCGAATATTGAAATCTTTCCAGATAACCAATCATTGTTACTTTTTTATATTTTATTTGGTAAGTGTACCACACCGTCTTATTCAAATGTCTTTATTTATTTATATTCGTTGCTTATTTATCTATTTATTTTTGTTGTTTTTCTTATTATATTTTATTTATGTCGATGGTGTTGTACTGTTTTGTATATATCTCTGTGAAAAAACAAAATAAAAACTGAAGAAAAATAAAAAGAAAGGATTCTTTATTTTACATCATATCAAATGTAAAACATCGGTGTCAGATTTAATGAGATCATGTCACTGCTTATCCTGACCCATCACTGACCACACTGATAATGTCACTGCTTATCCAGACCCATCACTGACCACACTGATAATGTCACTGCTTATCCAGACCCATCACTGACCACACTGATAATATCACTGCTTATCCGGACCTTTGACAAAGTCTCCCATGGTAGACCGATCCAGGAGGTGAAGGCACACGGGATTAACGGTGACTTGGTCGCATGAATTCAGAACTGTCTGAATGATAGAAGGCAGAGTGTTGTGGTAGAAGGGCAATATTCAGGCTGGAGGTCTGTGACCAGTAGTAATACACAGGGATCTGTGCTGGGACCTCTACTGTTTGTGATACACATAAATGACTTGGGCATGAATATACACGGGTTGTTTTGTAAGTTTGCGGATGACACCAAGATTTCTGGGGTTGTGGAATGTGAGGGAGGCTGTCTCAGTATTTAGTGGCGTATAGATCAAGTAGAGAGATGGGAGGGGTGGGGGAAATCACAGATGCAAATTATTGTTTTTCTTATTATATTTTATTTATGTCGATGGTGTTGTACTGTTTTGTATATATCTCTGTGAAAAAACAAAATAAAAACTGAAGAAAAATAAAAAGAAAGGATTCTTTATTTTACATCATATCAAATGTAAAACATCGGTGTCAGATTTAATGAGATCATGTCACTGCTTATCCAGACCCATCACTGAACACACTGATAATGCCACTGCTTATCCAGACCCATCACTGACCACACTGATAATGTCACTGCTTATCCAGACCCATCACTGACCACACTGATAATGCCACTGCTTATCCAGACCCATCACTGACCACACTGATAATTTCACTGCTTATCCAGACCCATCAATGACCACACTAACGTCACACACAGGTATGTTCTTTGTATCATTCATTCCAAGGACATCTCACATACTGTAACAACCAGCTACCCAGTTCCATCGCACGCTGCTCAGATATATTTTCACCAGTGACAACGTTGACAACATTTGCCTCGTGCTGATTGGTACGGACACCTCTGAACTCACTGATGGTTTCACTTCCCATCTGCGTATGATTCTGAACGCATTTGCGCTACAAATGAATACCCACATACAGAAACATCAAGACATAACTGTTCCTCCAAGTGCAGCACTCTCCTCAGTTGTACTTCAAATATCTGCGAGGCCCTTTTGTGTCGTTCTGGTCACCATATTATAGATATGTTTTCCTGTTGCCAGAGACAGTGCGGAACAGATTCACCAGGATGTTATCTGGAATGGGCAGCGTTAGTTTGAAGACTGAATCAATTGGGTGGGATTGGTCTCCTTGGAGCTCAGAAGGATGAGGGTGATCTTATAGACCTGTTTTAGACCATGAAAGGAATAGATGGAGTGGATGCTCGGATTCTCCTGCCCTGAATAGGCGAATCGAGGTCCAGAGGACCCACGTTTAAGTGGAAGGGAAAACCATTGAATAGGAATCTGAGGTGTAACTTTTTCACACAATGGGTGGTGGATGTATGGAACAAACGGCCAGATGAGGAATTTGAGGCAGGGACTATCCCAACATTTATGAAATAGTTAGACAGGTTGGGTACATGAATAGGACAGGTATGGTGGGATATGGACCAAATGCAGACAGGTGGAACTAGTGTAGATGGGGCCTGATGGCTGGTGTGGGCAAGTTGGGCTGAAGGGCCTGATTCCACACCATATCACTCTATGACTCTATGAGTACAGGGCTGAACTGCCTCGTCTGGCACCTCGTTCCACACACCCACCACCCTTTGTGTGAAAAATTACCCCTCGGGTTCCGATTAAATTCCCCCCCTCATCTTAAACCTGGGCCCCCTGGTTCCTGCTTTCCCCTCTCTGTGCGTCTGCCAGATCTATTCCTCTCATTATTTTGTTCAGCTGTAGAAGATCATCCCTCATCCTCCTGTGCACCAAGGGATAAAGTACTAGTCTGCTGAACCTGTCCCTCTAGATCAGGCCCACGGGTCCGCGCTACATCCTCGTACATCTCCTCTATCACCTTTCCAGATTGACACCATATTTCCTGTATCATGGTGCACACAACTGATCACAATACTCCAAATGCAGCCTGACCAACGTCTTATACAATGGCAACATAACCTCCGAATATCTATACACAATGCTCTGACTGAAGACGCCCAATGTTACAAAAGCCTTTTTAACCACGCTATCAACCTGTGACGCTACATTCAACACACTATGTACCTGTCGTCCTAGATCCCTCTGCTCTACAGTTAATTCACCTTTCTGCCTCGTTTCCAGGTCATCGGTACTGACACTTCTGAACTCACTGATGGTTTCACTTCCCAGGTGCGTCTGATTGTGAACACACTTGCACTACAGGTGAACATCAAAATAAAGAATAATCAAGACTTAACTGCTCCTCCAAATGCAGCGCTCTCCTCAGTTGTACTTCAAATATCTGAAAGGCCCTTTTGTGTAGTTCTGGTCACCATATTATACAAATGATGTCCTGTTGCCAGAGGCAGTGCGGAACAGATTCACCAGGATGTTATCTGGAATGCACAGCGTTAGTTTGAGGACAGATTTGATCGGGTGGGATTGATCTCATTGGAGCAAGAATGCAGAGGGATGACCTTACTGAGGCTTGTAAAATTATGTCAACTACAGCAGGGTTGAATACATGGTCACAGTTATTTCCCAGGCTGCGAGAATCTAAACCCAGAGAACTTACGTTTAATCGAAAGGGGAGAGATTTAAGGGAATTCTGACTTCAAAGACGGAGCAGTCTATTCATTTGAGGCGGTGGGGACAGATACCATCACAGCAAATAAGCAGCATTTGGACAGCCGTTGTTTCGGATGGGAATGGAGTGATATGGGACAAATACAGGTGAATGAGATTACCGTAGATATGCATCTCGGTCTGCATGGACGAGCTGGGCTGAAGGGCCTGTTTCCATGTGGTTCCCATGACTGGAATCAGCGGTTCTGTAATCACTAATGTGCTCTGTCATCGGCCTCCCCAGTTGTAGCCACATAGCAGGCACACCACTGACTGCACAACAGTGGCGATACTGTATTGGGTGGTGGTGTCACCAACAACGGAGACACATTGTTCATCTCCCTCACAAGTGTCCAACAGGTGCTTCACTCACCGCAAACTAAATTCTAGCCTGGAAATCCGAGGAATTAAACGCCAATAGGTGTCGAATTGTATCAAACTTAATTTAAGCAACAACATGATATAACTGCCTGTCATATACGTTGATCATTTTAATATGTCTCTGATCATTGAAGTGTTTCTTTCAGTTTCTATGTGTGCCAGTTATACACAGCAGGAAGGGAGAAATGCTCTCTTGTATTAATTAATAAACAGGCACAGAAATACAGACTGAGTTTGTGTGAGAGCTCTCTTAAATTCACTGGAATTTGGGATGAGAGGGGATCTTGTAGAAACATATACAATTCGGAGGAAGGGCCTCCACCTATTCCTTCCCCCCAGAGATGCTGCGTGTCCCGCTGAGTTACTCCGGCTTTTTGTGTCTATTTTCGGTTTAAACCAGCATCTACAGTTCCTTCTTACACGTATACAATTCTTAAGGGATTAGGCAGTTTAGATGTAGGAAAATGTTCCCGATGTTGGGGAAGCCCAGAACATGGATCACAGTTGAAGAATAAGGGGTAACTCAATTATTACTGAGATGAGAAAAATCTGATCTGTCATCGGCCTCCCCAGATGAGATGAATTGTGAATCTGTGGAATTCTCTGCCGCAGAAGGCAGTGGAGGCCAATACACGGGAGGTTTTCAAGAGGGAGTCAGATATGGCTCTTATGGCTAATGGAATAAAGCTTCATGGGGAGAAAGCAGGAACGGGGTACTGATTTAGGATGATCAGCCATGATCATATTGAATGGCGGTTCTGGCTCAAAAGGCCAAATGGCCTACTCCTGCAACTATTTTCCATGTTTCTATGTTTTTAAACCACGGTGGACAGCCCAGGCGGGTGAGTTGGTCATTAACTCTCAGAACGACTTTGCTGTCAGGTCTGTGGGTTTCAATTAGCATCAACCTGTCAACTGGTCTGAAGTAGTTCAATAAAAA
The DNA here is from genome assembly GCF_053455715.1 of Rhinoraja longicauda. Lineage (NCBI taxonomy): Eukaryota > Metazoa > Chordata > Chondrichthyes > Rajiformes > Arhynchobatidae > Rhinoraja > Rhinoraja longicauda. Next base: position 13,864 of record NW_027602323.1, read on the forward strand.
AATAAACTGCAGATTGAACAGAACTTCGCCTTGTGTTCACCGGCTGGAACTAATATTCCCCACTGGGTGAATGGCACAGCACAATTACTCACCATCACTGACCACACTGATAATATCACTGCTTATCCTGACCCATCACTGACCACGCTGATAATGCACAGCTTATCCAGACCCATCACTGACCACACTGAAAATGTAATTGCTTATCCAGACCCATCACTGACAGCACTGATAATGTCACTGCTTATCCAGACCCATCACTGACAGCACTGATAATGTCACTGCTTATCCAGACCCATCACTGACCACACTGATAATGTCACTGCTTATCCAGACCGATCACTGACCACACTGATAAAGTCACTGCTTATCCAGACCCATCACTGATGACACTGATAATGTCACTGCTTATCCAGACCCATCATTGACCACACTGACGTCACACACAGGTATGTTCTTTGTATCATCCATTCAAAGGACATCTCACATACTGTAACAACCAGCTACCCAGTTCCATTGCACGCTGCTCAGATATATTTTCACCAGTGACAACGTTGACTAAACATTTGCCTCGTGCTGATTGGTATGGATACCTCTGAACTCACTGATGGCTTCACTTCCCATCTGCGTCGGATTCTGAACACACTTACACTACAAATAAACACCAAAATACAGAAAAATCAGGACTTAACTGTTCCTCCAAGTGCAGCGCTCTCCTCAGTTGTACTTTAAATATCTGCGAGGTCCTTTTTTGTAGTTCCGGTCACCATATTTTAGATATGATGTCCTGTTGCCAGAGGCAATGCGGAACAGATTCACAAGGCTGTTATCTGGAATGGACAGCGTTAGTTGGAAGACAGAATCAATTGGGTGGTCTTCTTGGAGCGCAGGAGGATGAGGGGTGACCTTATAGACATGTTTTAAACCATGAAAGGAATAGATGGAGTGGATGCTCGGATTCTCCTGCCCTGAATAGGCGAATCGAGGTCCAGAGGACATACGTTTACGTTGAAGGGAAAATCATTGAATAGGAATCTGAGGGGTAACGTTTTCACACAATGGGTGGTGGATGTATGGAACAAACTGCCAGATGAGGAATTTGAGGCAGGGACTATCCCAACATTTATGAAATAGTTATACAGGTTGGGTACATGAATATGACAGGTTTGGTGGGATATGGACCAAATGCAGACAGGTAGAACTAGTGTAGATGGGGCCTGTTGGCTGGTGTGGGTAAGTTGGGCTGAAGGGCCTGATTCCACACCATATCACTCTATGACTCTATGAGTACAGGGCTGAACTACCTCCTCTGTAAGTTCGTTCCACACACCCACCATCTTTTGTGTGAAAAATACCCCTCAGGTTCCGATTAAAGACCCCCCTCATCTTAAACCTAGGCCCCCTGGTTCCTGCTTCCCCTTCTCTGTGCGTCTACCAGATATATTCCTCTCATTATTTTGTTCAGCTGTAAGAGATGATACCTCATCCTCCTGTGCAGCAAGGAATATAGTACTAGTCTGCTAAACATGTCCCTCCAGATCAGGCCCCCTGGTCCTGGTAACATCCTCGTAAATATCCGCTATCGCCTTTCCAGATTGGCACCATCTTTCCTGTATCACGGTGCCCACAACTGAACACAATCCTACAAATGCGGCCTCACCAACGTCTTACACAATGGCAACATGACCTCCGAATATCTATACGCAATGTTCTGACCGAAGACGGCCAATGTTACAAAAGTCTTTTTGACCACACTATCAACCTGTGACGCTACATTCAACACGCGATGTACCTGTCGTCCTAGATACCTCTGCTCTTCAGTTAATTCACCTTTCTGCCTCGGTTGCAGTTCATCGGTACTGACACTTCTGAACTCACTGATGGTTTCACTTCCCATGTGCGTCTGATTGTGAACACACTTGCCCAACAGCTGAACATCCAGATAATGAATAATCAAGACTTAACTGCTCCTCCAAGTGCAGCGCTCTCCTCAGTCGTACTTCAAATATCTGCGAGGCCCTTTTGTGTAGTTCTGGTCACCATATTATACAAATGATGTCCTATTGCCAGAGGCAGTGCTGAACAGATTCAACAGGATGTTATCTGGAATGGACAGCGTTAGTTTGAGGACAGATTTGATCGGGTGGGATTGATCTCATTGGAGCAAGACTGCAGAGGGATGACCTTACTGAGGCTTGTAAAATTATGTCAACTATAGCAGGGTTGAATAGATGATCACAGTTATTTCCCACGCTGGGAGAATCTAAACCTAGAGAACGTAAGTTTAATCGAAAGGGGAGAGATTTAAGGGAATTCTGAGGCCAAACCTGGAGCAGTCTATTCATTTGAGGCGGTGGGGACAGATACCATCACAGCAAATAAGCAGCATTTGGACTGCCGTTTGTTTCGGATAGGAATGGAGGGATATGGGACAAATACAGGTGAATGAGATTACCCTAGATATGCATCTCGGTCTGCATGGACGAGTCGGGCCGAAGGGCCTGTTTCCCTGTTGTTCCCATGACTGGAATCAACGGTTCTGTAATCTCTCATGTGCTCTGTCATCGGTCTCCCCAGTTGTAGCCACATAGCAGACACATCACTGTCTGCACAACAGTGGCGATACTGTATTGGGTGGTGGTGTCACCAACAACGGCGGCACATTGTTCATCTCCCTCGCAAGTGCCAACACGTGCTTCACTCTCCTCAAACTAAACTCTAGCTTGGAAATCCGAGGAATTAAACGTCAATAGGTGTCCAATTTTCACAAACCTGCAGTTTAAACAGCAGCACGATATAACTGCCTGTCATATACGTTGGTCGTTTTAATATGTCTCAGATCATTGAACTGTTTCTTTCAGTTTCTATGTGTGCCAAATATATACAGCAGGAAGGCAGAAATGCTCTCTTGTATTAATTAATAAATAGGCACAGAAATACAGACTGAGTGCGTGTGAGAGCTCTCTTAAAATCACTGGAATTTAGGATGAGAGGGGATCTTGTCGAAACATATAGAATTCTGAAGAAGGGTCTCCACCCATTCCTTCTCCCAAGAGATGCTGCCTGTCCCGCTGAGTTTCTCCAGCTTTTTGTGTCTATCTTCGGTTTAAACCAGCATCTGCAGTTCCTTTTTACATATATACAATTCTTAAGGGATTGGCCAGGCAAGATGCACGAAAAATGTTCCCGATGTTGGGGGAGCCCAGAGCAGGGATCACAGTTTAAGAATAAGGGTTAGCTCAATTATTACTGAGATGAGGTAAGACTGATCTGTCGTCGACCTCCCCAGTTGAGATGAATTGTGAATCTGTTGAATTCTCTGCCACAGAAGGCAGTGGAGGCCAATTCACAGGAGGTTTTCAAGAGTAAGTCAAATATCGCTCTTAGTGCCAATGGAATAAAGCTGTATGGGGAGAAAGCAGAAGCGGGGTATTGATTTGGGATGATCAGCCATGATCATATTGAATGGTGGTGCTGGCTCAAAAGGCCAAATGGCCTACTCCTGCAACTATTTTCCATGTTTCTCTGTTTCTAAACCATTGTGGACAGCCCAGACGGGTGAGTTGGTCATTAAGTCTCAGACCGACTTTTCTGTCAGGTTTGTGGGTTTGAATAACATCTACCTGTCAACTGGTCTGAAGTCGTTCAATAAAAAATAAACTACAGATTGAACAGAACCTCGCTTTGTGTTCACCGGCTGGAACTAATATTCCCCACTGGGTGAATGGCACAGCTCAATTGCTCAACTCTCCCTATCTCAGATCTGAAGCTGCATTTTAATTTTCAGCATTATGTGTTATTCTTAAAGTGCCGGAGAGAGGCAATTAGTATTTATATCCATTGTTAATTAAGATGAAAATCACAAATTAAAGCATCTTCACCTGCCGTGTTTACCAGCGTGGATAGAGCAGCAAGATGGAGTTAGTGCTCATTCCAGATTAGATTAATTACAGATACTGAACGTACGTTAACCCTTTACAGTCAAACATCTGCAATAATGCAAATCATATGTTTGTTATCCACTTTGGTATAAAATATAAAACACAGGAGTTAAGATGAAATGGAAGTATCACAACCTGATGCTTAGACAGAGAAACATAGAAAAATAGAAAACAATTGCAGGAGTGGGACATTCGGCCCTCGAGCCTGCACCACCATTCAACATGATCATGGCTGATCATCCTAAATCAGTAACCCGTTCCTGCTTTCTCCCCATATTCTTTGTTTCCGTGACCCGAAGTGCTATATCTAACTTTTGCTTGAAAGCATCCAGTAAATTGGCCTCCACTGCCTTCTGTGGCAGAGAATTCCACAGATTCACAACTCCCTGGGTGAAAAGTTTATCCTCACATCAGTCCTAAATAGTAAACCTCTTATTCTAAAACTGTGACCCCCGGACTCCCCCAACATCGGGAACATATTTTCTCATACAGCCTGTCCAATCCCTTAAGAATTTTATGTTTCTATAAGATTATAAGATCAGTGATAATGTCACTGCTTATTCAGACCCATCACTGACCACACTGATAATGTCACTGCTTATCCAGACCCATCACTGACCACACTGATAATGACACTGCTTATCCAGACCCATCACTGACCACACTGATAATGTCACTGCTTATCCAGACCCATCACTGACCACACTGATAATGTCACTGCTTATCCATAGCCATCACTGACCACACTGATAATGTACTGTTTATCCAGACCCATCACTGACCCCCCTGATAATGTCACTGTTTATCCAGACCCATCACTGACCACACTGATAATGTCACTGTTTATCCATAGCCATCACTGACCACACTGATAATGTCACTGCTTATCCAGTCCCATCACTGACTGCACTGACGTCACACACAGGTAATTTCTTTGAATCATCCATTCCAAGGACATCTCACATAACAACCAGTTCCCAGTTCCGTCGCACAATGCTCAGATATATTTTCACCAGTGAAATCATTGGCAACATTGGCCTCGTGCTGAGCCACGGTAGATGATTGAACAAATATGCAGGTTACTGACCCACAGCTAACCATTGAACAGAAACTCTGACTGTTCATGTTAAAAAACAAGTGTGATTAACATGATTTGGCTTGAAGTGGATGATCAGCCATGGTAACAAAGAATGGCGGTGCTGGCTCGAAGGGCCTAATGGCCTCCTCCTGCACCTATTTTCTATGTTTCTATGTTTCGAAGTGAATCTGTTCTCCGATCCCAGGACAGAGATCTATGGACAAGTGAGGAATGTCTTACTGCCCTATTTGTGCACACACCCTCCAGTTATAGAGACATGGAGTCAGAGAATCTTAGAGGCTTCGGCCCAGACTGCCCACACTGGCCAACATGTCTCATCCACACTAGTCCCACCTGCCTTCGATCGGCACATATTCCTATCAATGGCTAATCGATGCCTGTCTAAATGGTCCTTCAAGTTTGAGAGAGTATTTTTGTGTTAGCACCTTAATATAATACATTTTATAATGAGTAGCTTTAGTATCTCTGTACCTGATAGTACCTTTTATAGTCAGCTTTTCTAAGAAGTGAGCAAAAAAGGTCGATCAGGGCAGATCTGTAGATATTGAATACATGGACTTCAGCATTGTATTCGAGAAGGTTCCTCGTGGTAGCTTGCTCTTGAAGGTTAGATCGCATGAGACGCAAGGAGAGATAGCTGAATGGATAGCAAATTGGCTTCATGGAAGGAAGCAGAGGGTGATAGTGGAAGGTTGCTTCTCAGACTGGACGCCAGTGACTAGTGGCATGCGTCAGGGTTCGCTGCTGGGCCCGTTACTGTTTGTCATCTATATCAAAGATTTGGATGAGATCACGCAGCGGCAAGATTAGCAAGTTTGTAGTTGAAACAAAAGTGGGTTGTTTTGCAGTCAGTAAAGATGTTTGTTATGAAGTGCAATATGATCTTTATCGATTAGTCACGTGTACTGAGGAATGGTTGATGGAATTAATGCAGATAAATATGAGAAGCATAGAAACATAGAAAATAGGTGCAGGAGGAAGCCATTTGGCCCTTCTAGCCAGCACCGCCGTGCATTGTGATCATGGCAAAGCATCCACAATCAGTAACCTGTGCCTGCCTTCTCCCCATATCCATTGATTCCGCTTGGCCCTAGAACTCCAGCTAACTCTCTTGTAAATTCATCCAGTGTGTTGGCCTCCACTGCCTTCGTAGGCAGAGAATTCCACAAATTCACAACTCTGGGTGAAAAAGTTTTTTTTCACCTCAGTTTGAAATGGCCTCCCCTTTAATCTTAGACTGTGCCCCCCTTGTTCTGGACTCCCCCAACATCGGGATTTTTTTTCCTGCATCTAGCTTCTCCAGTCCTTTTATAATTTTATCCATTTCTATAAGATTCCATCTCATACATCTGAATTCCAGTGAATACAAGCCCAGTCTTTCCAATCTTTCCTCATTTGACAGTCCCGCCATCCCGGGGATTAACCTCGTGATTCAACGATGCACTGCCTCAATCGCAAGGATGTCCTTCCTCAAATTAGGAGACCAAAACTGCACACAATATTCCAGATGTAGTCGCACCATTGCCCTATACAAATCCAGAAGGACCTCTTTACTCTTATAGTCAAATCAAAGTATGGTATTGCAAAGTGAGGTATTGCATTTTGAGAAATCTAACCTGGGCAGGACCGACACAGTGAATGGTAGGGTTCTGGGTAGTGTTGTAGGGCAGAGGGATCTAGGAGTGCAGGTGCACAGTTCCTTGAAGGCGGAAGCACAGGTCGATCTGGTGTTGACAAAAAGGCTTTTGGCACATTGGCCTTTATCAGCCAGAGTATGGAGTATGGATGTTGGGAGGTCATGTTGCAGTAATATAAGACCTTCGTGAGGCTGCATTTGGAGTATTATGTTCTGTTCTGGGTACCGTGTTATAGGAAAGACGTTGCCAAACTGGAAACGTTCCAGGTACATTTTACGAGGATAGTGCCAGTGTCTGACCTGTAGGAAGAGGTTGAGTAGGCTCGGACTATCCATTGGAGCACAAGAGGAAGAGGGGTGATCTTATTTAGGTGTATTTGATCATGAGCTTTTGACGGCGGGTATGGCAAGGCATCCAGCACATCACCAACTACAAGACCAGCAACCGCACGACTGCCGACGGCGACGCCTCGCTGGCAGAGGAACTTAACTGTTTCTTTGCTCGTTTCGAGGTGAAAGCTACAGTGGCAGACATAACACCCTCTCCAGCACCTGACAGCAACACCTTCACTGTGCAGGAGTATGATGTTAAGCGCGTGCTCAGAGCAGTGAATCCCAGGAAAGCTGCAGGCCCCGATGGTGTGACGGGCAGAGTGCTGAGGGAATGTGCAGACCAATTATCTGAGGTCTTCACAAAAATCTTCAACCTGTCCCTTTTAAAATCCACCATCCCTCCCTGCCTGAAGTCCGCCATAATCATCCCACTGCCGAAAAAGTCTGTCATCAGCGGTCTTAACGACTACCGTCCGGTAGCACTCACACCGGTCATCACAAAGTGCTTCGAGAGACTGGTCCTGCAGCACATCAAAGCCAGCCTCCCACCCACCTTCGACCCACACCAGTTTGCCTACAGAGCAAATAGGTCTACAGGGGATGCCATCGACACTGCTCTTCACACTGCACTGACCCACCTTGAACACCAGGGGAGCTATGTGAGGATGCTCTTCCTCGACTTCAGCTCTGCCTTTAACACGGTCATCCCGAGCAGACTGGTCACCAAACTTTCCGACCTTGGATTTTCCCAAACCATCTGCCAATGGATCAAGGACTTCCTGACCAACCGCCCCCAGACCGTCAAAATAGGCCCTCACCTCTCCTCCACCATTACACTGAGCACCGGCTCACCACAGGGCTGTGTGTTGAGCCCCATCCTTTACTCCTTCTACACTCACGACTGCGCCCCCACCCATCCCACCAACACCATCATCAAGTTCGCGGATGACACGACTGTGGTTGGACTCATCTCAGAAGGAGATGAGACAGCCTATAGGGATGAAATCCAAAGGCTGGCAGCATGGTGTTCAGTGAACAATCTGGTCCTGAACTCCTCCAAAACAAAGGAACTTATAATTGACTTTAGAAAAACCAGTGGAGATTACGACCCACTCTACATCAATGGGGTCCGTGTGGAAAGGGTACCAGCTTTCAGGTTCCTGGGTACGCACATCGCAGAGGATCTTACCTGGTCTACCAACACCATCACCACAGTAAAGAAGGCACAGCAGAGACTCCACTTCCTGAGGATCCTCAGGAAAACCAACCTGCAGGAGAAGCTCATGTTGTCCTTCTATCGCTGCTCCATCGAGAGTGTGCTGGCATACTGTATAACCACATGGTATGCCAGCTGCTCAGAAAAGGACAGGAAGGCCCTTCAGAGGGTCATCACGACGGCCCAGAAGATCATCGGCTGCTCACTGCCCTCCCTGGAGCACCTGTTCAGCCTACGCTGCCTCAGTAGAGCAGGCAAAATAATAAAAGATCCATCCCACCCCGGCCACCGTCTGTTTGTTCATCTGCCCTCTGGTCGACGTTTCAGGTCGATCAAATCCCGTACAAACAGACTTAAGAACAGTTTTTACCCCAGGGCCATACGAGAACTGAACACTACCTTTGCACTAGGCAACACCGTTAAAAAATCTTGTACTTAATTTAATTGTATTTATGTATTTATTTGTTTTTGCATTTATTGCATATATGTTTGTACGCACCGTCAGGATTGGCTTTTTTTTAATTTCGTTGTACTCGTTGCAATGACAATAAATGAATATTATTATTATTATGAGAGGAATTGATCGGATAAATGCACAGATTCTCTTGCCCTGAGTACGAGAATCGAGCTCCAGAGGACATACTTTTAACATGAATAGGAAAAGCTGTCATTGGAATCGGTGGGATAACTCTTTCACACAAAGGGTGGTGGATGCATGGAACAAGCTGCCAGAAGAGGTAGTTGAGGCAGGGACAATCCCAACATTTAAGAAATTGTTAGACAGGTACACGAATAGGACGGGTTTGGAGGGATATGGATGAAACGGAGGCAGGTGGGAGCAGGGACATGTTGGACGGTGTGGGCAAGTTGGGCCGAAGGGCCTGTTTCCACAACGTATCACTCCATGACTCTATGAGCACCGGCCTGAAAAACCTCCTCTGGCAACTCGTTCCATTCACCCACCAAACTTTGTGTGATAAATTACCCCTCAGGTTCCGATGAAATGTTCCCACCTCATCTTAAACCTCCGTCCCATGGTTCTTGCTTCCCCTTCTCTGTGCGCCTGCCAGGTGTATTCCTTTCATTATTTTGTTCACCTCTAAAAGATCACCCCAGTTAATCCTGCACATCAAAGAATAAATTACTAGCCTGCTGAATCTGTGGCTGTAGACCAGGCCCTCCAGTCCTGGCAACATCCTCGTAAATCTGCTCTACGCCCTTTGCAGATTTACACCATTTTCCCGATACTACGGTGCCCAACACTGAACACAATAATCTAAATATGGACTCACCAACGTCTTAAACAATTGCAACATGATCTCCCAACTTCAAAACTCAAAGCTCTCGCTGATGAAGGCCAATGTGCCTAAAGCCTTTTCGACCAAACTATTTACCTATGACGCTACATTTAACGCACTGTGTACCTGTCGTGCTAGATCCCTCTGCTCTACAGTTAATGCATCTTTTTGTCTCAGTTCCAGCTCATCGGGACTGACACCCCTGAATTCACAGATGGTTTCATTTCCAATCTGCGTCTGATTCTGAACAAACCTGCACTGCAGCTGAACATGAAATTATAGAAAAATCAAGACTTAACTGCTCCTCCACGTGCAGCGGCCTCCTCAGTTGTGCTTCAAATATCTGCAAGGCCCTTTTGTGTAGTTATGGTCACCATATCATGGAAATTATGTCCTATTGCCAGAGACAGTGCGGAACAGGTTCACCAGGATGTTATCTGGAATGAATAGTTAGAAGACAGATTAGATCTGTGCTGGGCTCAATGTTGTTTGTCATCCATATCAATGAGTTGCATGAAATTGTACAAAGACTAATTTTTAAGTTTGCAGTTGACACTAAAGTAGATGGTATCACAGACTGAAAATGTTTAGCAAGAATTAAAGCAGGAACTTTTCAAATTGGAAAATGGGCTGAGAAATAGCAAACGGTGTTTCTTCCAGATAAGTGTGAGATTTTAATTTTTGAAGTAAAATCAGGGCATGATCGTTACCGTGAATGGTAGTTAGCTAGGGAGTGTTGTAGAGCAAAGGGATCCATACATTAGAAGTAACTCCAGCAAGTCTGCAGATGACACAATGCTGGGTGACAGTGTGAACTGCAAAGAGGATGTTAAGAGGTTGCAGGGTGACTACGCCAGGTTGAGTGAGTGGGCAGATGCATGGCAGATGCAATATAATGTAGATAAATGTGAGGTTATCCACTTTGGCAGCATAAACAAAGGGACAGATTACTATCTCAATGGTGTCAGATGAGGTAACGGGGAAGTACAACACGACCTGGGTGTCCTTGTACACCAGTCACTGAAAGTAAGCGTGCAGGTACAGCAGGCATGGAAGAAAGATAATGGCATGTTGGCCTTCATTACGAGAGGATTTGAATAAAGGTGCAAAGAGGATCTTTTGCAGTTGTATTTTTTGGTCTCATAATTTGAGGAAGGACGTTGAGGCAGTGCGCCATATGTTCACGAGGTTAATCCCTGGGATGGCGGGACTGTCATATTAGGAAAGATTGGAAAGACTGGGCTTGTATTTACTGGAGTTTAGAAGGATGAGAGGGGATCTTATAGAGACGTATAAAATTATAAAAGTACTGGACAAGCTAGATGTAGGAAAAATATTTCCAAAGTTGGGGGAGTCTAGTACCAGGAGCCAAAGTCTAAGAATAAAGGGGAGGCCATTTAAAACTGAGGTGAGAAGAAACTTTTTCACCCAGAGACTTGTGAATTTATGGAATTTTCTGCCACAAAAGGCAATGGAGGCCAATTCACTGGATGAATTTGAAAGAGAGTTAGACAGAACTCTAGGGGATGGTGGAATCAAGCGATATGGGGAGAAGGCAGGCACAGGTTACTGATTGTGGATGATCAGCCATGATCACCATGAATGGCGGTGCTCGCTCGAAGGGTCTAATGGCCTCCCCCTGCACCTATTTTCTATGTTTCCAAGTTTCTATGTTACATAGTTCAAAGAAAAGGGACGAAACAGGGAGGTGGGGTGGTGGAGAAGGTTTTTTGAAGCACTGTCTTCATCAATCAGTGAATAAAAGTTAGAAGTTGGAAAATTATATTCAGTTCGACAAGACGTTGGTGAGGACGCACTTGGAGTAACGTGTATAATTTTTCGTCAGCATGTTTAGGAAATATGCCACTAATTTGTAAAGAGTCCTCAAAATATTTTACAACACGTTGCCAGAAAACAAGGGTCGGAGATACAGGGAAAGGCTGGGCTGCGAGGACTTTATTTCATGAATCGCAGCAGGCAGTGGAGTGATCTCATGGAGGGGCAGGGTATCATAGGTAACATAGTAATATCAACACAAAGTCATTTGGACAGGTACATGAAGGGAATGGTTTAGAGGGAGATGATTCATATGCCGGTAAATGGGAATACTTCAGATGAACTAAAATGCACCATCCCACCCCATGAAACACGGCAGCCTTTGGCCAAACGTTGCGCCAGGTACAGCACTAACAAATATACTGCTTTTAAATGGCCCTTGGATATTCTGTTACCACAGAACTCTAACCTTGAAATCATGGGATTTGCCTGTCATATATATTGGTCATTTTTGATAACAGTCCCTGATCATTGAAGTGTTTATTTCAGTTTCTACGTGTGCCAGGTTTACACTGCATGATGGGAGATATGCTCTCTTGAATTGCATGATAAATAAGCACATAAATGAAGTCTGCGTGTGTGGCATCTTTCTCTGTGCCGCTGTGTGGACAGCCCAGACAGATGAGTTGGTCATTTACTCTCAGACCGACCTTACTGTCTGGTCTGTGGGTTTGAATTGACTTCTACCTGTCAACTGGCCTAAAGTAGTTCACTACAAAATAAACTGCAGATTGAACAGAGCCACAGCTCGTGTTCACCGGCTGGAACTAATATTTCCCATTGGGCGAAACGCACAGAACATTTACCCAACTCACCCTTTCTCAAATCTGAAGCTGCATTTTAATTTTCTGCATTTTGTGTTATTATTTCAAGTGTATGCCGGAGAGAGTTAATTAGCATTTCTAACCTGTGTTAATTAAGATGAAAATAACAAGTTAATGCATCTTCAGCTGCCGTGTTTACCAGCGTGGATAGAGCAGCAAGATAGAGTTCGTGCTCATTAAAGTTTAGATTAATTATGGATATTGAACTTGAGTTAACCCTTTAGAGTCGAACATTTGAATTAAAAAGAAGGGATTCTTTGAGAGGATCTGGGAAAAATTGATCGTTTATTTGAGTCATGACACCAACTAGATAAATGCCGAGCTAGATATTGGAAGATTGTGTTATATGGAACTAGATGTTATGTTTGTGCGAATATTGAAATATTTCTAGATAACCAACATTGTTACTTTTTCATATTTTATTTGGTAAGTGTACCACACTGTCTTATTCAAATGCATTTATTTATTTATCTCCTTTGTTTATTTATTCATTTATTTTTGCTGTTTTTCTTATTTTATTTTATTTATGTTCATGATGTTGTACTGTTTTGTATATATCTCTGTGAAAAATCAATAAAAACTGAAGAGAAAAAAAAGAAAGGATGCTTTATTTTACATCATATCAAATGTAAAACATCGGGGTCAGATTTAATGAGATCATGTCACTGGTTATCCAGACCCATCACTGACCACACTGATAATGTCACTGCTTATCCAGACCATTCATTGACAACACTGATAATGCCACTGCTTATCCAGACCCATCACTGACCACACTGATAATGTTACTGCTTATCCAGACCCATCACTGACCAAACTGATAATGTCACTGCTTATCCAGACCCATCACTGACCACACTGATAATGTCACTGCTTATCCAGACCCATCACTGACCGCACTGATAATGTCACTGCTTGTCCAGACCCATCGCTGACCACACTGATAATGTCACTACTTATCCAGAGAGAAAGAGAGTGAAGAGTGTGGGGAGGAAGAGGAGATGAGTGTGGGGAGAAAGGGAGCTGTGTGGGGAGAGAAAGGGGAGGAGTGGAGAGAAAGGAGGAGGATTGTGGGGATGGAGGGTGGGAAGAAAGGGAGTGTGGGGAGAGGAATTTAATAGTGTGGGGAGAGAGAGGTAGTGGGGAGAGAGAGGAGGCAGGATGACCGTGGTGAGCGAGCGGGGAGTGTGGAGAGAGACGGGGAGTGTGGGGAGAATGATGGGGAGGAGTGTGGGGAGAAAGGTGGTTTTAGGGGACATGGGAGGGAGGAGTGTGAGAGAGAGGGAGGAAGGTTTGTGTGGAGAGAGAGTGGGAGGAATGTGGGGATGGAGGGGGTGGAGTGGGGAAGAGGGAGAGGAGGTGGGTGTGGGAGAGAGGAAGGTGTGTGGGGTGAGAGAGAGGAAGGAGTGTTGGGGAAGAGGGGGGTTGTGGAGAGAAAGGATGAATGTGGGAATTGAGAGGGGAGGACTGTGGGGAGAGGGAGGGGAGGAGTGGGGATACGGAGGGAGAGGAGTGTGAGAGAACGGGAGGAGGGATTGTGTGGAGAGAGAAAGGATGCAGGGGGGAGTGTGGGAGAGGGAGAGGAGGTGGGTGGGGGAGATAGGAAAATGTAGCAAGAGAACGGGAGGAGTGTGGGGAGAGTGGGAGGAGTGGGGAGACAGTGTGGGAGGAGTGTGAAAGAGAGGGAGGAAGGATAGTGTGGAGAGCGAATTAGAGGAATGTGAGGATGGAGGGGAGGAGTGGGGAGAGTGAAACGAGGGTAGGGGAGGAATGTAGCGAGAGCGAGGGGTACAGGGGAAAGAGGTACAAGGGGAGTGATGGGAGAGAGTGGAGGAGTGGGGAGTGAGTGGAGGAATGTGGCAGAGAAATGGGAGGGGAGGGATAGAGGAAGGAGTGAGGCGAGAGAGGGGAGGTATGTGGGGAGAGAGAGATGGGGCAGAGAATGGACGAACGGGGGAGAGAGGTGAGGAGATAGAGGTGGAGGTGTGTGGGGAAGGTGGGGGAATGTGGGGAGAGAGAGGGGGAATGGGGGAGACAGAGGGGGAGGAGTGTGGGGACACAGAACGAGAGGAGTGGTGAGTGTGTGGGGAGAAAGACAGAGTGTGGGGTGGAGAATGAGAGGAGAGTGGGGAGAGAGGGGGTGTGGAGAGAGATGGGGAGGTGTGTGGGGAGAGAGATTGGAGGTGGCAGGACAGAGGGGAGTGTCGGGAGAGAGTGGGGAGGAGTGTGGAGAGAGGGGAGGAGATGGGAAGTCAGACAGTCAGAAAATTGGGGAGAGAGACGGGGGATCGGTATGGGAGAGAGAGAATGGACGGAGGGGGAGGGAGAGAGGCAGAGAGAGTGAGGAGTGTTGGGGAGACGCATTATGTGTTACTCACATGTATGCAGGAGAAAGATATTTATTAATTTTAACCACTGCCTATTAAAATGAAAATAACAAATAAAAACGTCTGCAACGGCCAACGTGGATAGAACAGCAAGATGCAGTGAGAGCTCATTAGAGATGAGATTAATTACTGATAGTGTCACTGCTTATCCAGACCCATCACTGACCACACTGATAATGTCACTGCTTATCCAGACCCATCACTAACCACACTGATAATGTCACTGCTTATCCAGACCCATCACTAACCACACTGATAATGTCACTGCTTATCCAGACCCATCACTGACCACACTGATAATGTCACTGCTTATCCACACCCATCACTGACCACACTGACGTCACACACAGGTATGTTCTTTGTATCATCCATTCCAAGGACATCTCACATACTGTAACAACCAGCTACCCAGTTCCATCGCACGCTGCTCAGATATATTTTCACCAGTGACAACATTGACAACATTTGCCTCGTGCTGATTGGTACGGACACCTCTGAACTCACTGATGGTTTCACGTCCCATCTGCTTATGATTCTGAACGCATTTGCGCTACAAATGAATACCCATAAACAGAAAAAGCAAGACTTAGTTGTTCCTCCAAGTTCCAGCGCTTTCCTCAGTTGTACTTCAAATATCTGCGAGGCCCTTTTGTGTAGTTCTGGTCACCATATTACAGATATGATGTCCTGTTGCCAGAGACAGTGCGGAACAGATTCACCAGGATGTTATCTGGAATGGACAGCGTTAGTTTGAAGACAGAATCAATTGGGTGGGATTGTTCTCCTTGGAGCGCAGGAGGACGAGGGGTGATCTTATAGACATGTTTTAGATCATGAAAGGAATAGATGTAGTGGATGCTCGGATTCTCCTGCCCTGAATAGGCGAATCGAGGTCCAGAGGACATACGTTTAAGTTGAAGAGAAAATCATTGAATAGGAATCTGAGGGGTAACTTTTTCACACAATGGGTGGTGGATGTATGGAACAAACTGCCAGATGAGGAATTTGAGGCAGGGACTATCCCAACATTTATGAAATAGTTAGACAGGTTGGGTACATGAATAGGACAGGTTTGGTGGGATATGGACCAAATGCAGACAGGTGGAACTAATGTAGATGGGGCCTGATGGCTGGTGTGGGCAAGTTGGGCTGAAGGGCCTGATTCCACACCATATCACTCTATGACTATGAGTACAGGGCTGAACTACCTCCTCTGGCACCTCGTTCCACACACCCACCACCCTTTGTGTGAAAAATACCCCTCAGGTTCAGATTAAATTTCACCCCCTCATCTTAAACCTGCTCCCCATGGTTCCTGCTTCCCCTTCTCTGTGCGTCTGCCAGATCTATTCCTCTCATTATTTTGTTGATCTGTAGAAGATCATCCCTCATCCTCCTGCATCAAGAGATATAGGCCTCGGTTGCAGTTCATCGGTACCGACACTTCAGAACTCACTGGTGGTTTCACTTCCCATGTGCGTCTGATTGTGAACACACTTGCACGACAGCTGAACATCCAAACAAAGAATAACCAAGACTTAACTGCTCCTCCAAGTGCAGCGCTCTCCTACGTCGCACTTCAAATATCTGCGAGGCCCTTTTGTGTAGTTCTGGTCACCATATTATACAAATGATGTCCCGTTGCCAGAGGCAGTGCGGAACAGATTCATCAGGATGTTATTTGGAATGGACAGCGTTAGTTTGAGGACAGATTTGATCGGGTGGGATTTATCTCATTGGAGCAAGAATGCAGAGGGATGACCTTACTGAGGCTTGTAAAATTATGTCAACTATAGCAGGGTTGAGTAGATGGTCACAGTTATTTCCCAGGCTGTGAGATTCTAAACCCAGAGAACTTACGTTTATTCGAAAGGGGAGAGGTTTAAGGGAATTCTGACTTCAAATATGCAACAATCTTTTCATTTGAGGCGGTGGGGACAGATACCATCACAGCAAATAAACAGCATTTAGACAGCCGTTGTTTCGGATAGGAATGGAGGGATATGGGACAAATACAGGTGAATGAGATTACCGTAGATATGCATCTCGGTCCGAATGGACGAGTCGGGCCGAAGGGCCTGTTTCCCTGCAGTTCCCATGACTGGAATCAGCGGTTCTGTAATCACTAATGTGCTCTGTCATCGGCCTCCCCAGTTGTAGCCACATAGCAGACACATCACTGACTGCACAACAGTGGCGATACTGTATTGGGTGGTGGTGTCACCAACAACGGAGGCACATTGTTCATCTCCCTCACAAGTGTCCAACAGGTGCTTCACTCTCCTCAAACTAAACTCTAGCCTAGAAATCCGAGGAATTACACGCCAACAGGTGTCGAATTTTCTCAAACCTGCAGTTTAAACAACAACACGATATAACTGCCTATCATATACGTTGGTCGTTTTAATATGTCTCAGATCATTGAAGTGTTTCTTTCCGTTTCTATATGTGCCAAATATATACAGCAGGAAGGGAGAAACGCTCTCGTATTAATTAATAAATAGGCACAGAAATACAGACTGAGTGTGTGTGAGAGATCTCTTGAATTAACTGGAATTTAGGATGAGAGGTGATCTTGACGAAACATATAGAATTCTGAAGAAGGGTCTCCACCCATTCCTTCTCCCAAGAGATGCTGCCTGTTCCGCTGAGTTACTCCAGCTTTTTGTGTCTATGTTCTGTTTAAACCAGCATCTGCAGTTCCTTCTTACACATATACAATTCTTAAGGGATTGGACAGGCTAGATAGAGGAAAAATGTTCCCGATGCTGTGGGAGTCCAGAACAGGGATCACAGTTTACGAATAAGGGGTAGCTCAATTATTACTGAGATAAGGAAAAACTGAACTGTCGTCGGCCTCCCCAGTTGAGATGAATTGTGAATCTGTGGAATCCGAGGGGTAATTTTTCACATAACGCATGGTGGGTGTGTGGAACGAGCTGCCAGAGGAGGTAGTTCAAACCTGTACCCATAGAGTCATAGAGTGATATGGTGTGGAAACAGGCCCTTCGGCCCAACTTGCCCACTCCAGCCAAAATGCCACATCTACACTAGTCCCACCTGTCTGCATTTGGTCCATTTCCCACCAAACCTGTCCTATTCATGCACCTGTCTAACTGTTTCATGAATGTTGGGATAGTCCCTGCCTTAAATACCTCCTCTGGCAGTTTGCTCCATTCATCCAACACCCACTGTGTGAAAATGTTACCCCTCAGATTCCTATTCAATCATTTCCCCTTCACCTTAAACGTATGTCCTCTAGACCTCGATTCTCCTAATCAGGGCAGGAGAAGCTGAGCATCTGCCCGATCTATTCCTTTCATGATCTAAAGCATGTCTATAAGATCACCCCTCATCCTCCTGAGCTCCAAGGAGACCAATCCCACCCAATTGATTCTGTCTTCAAACTAACGCTGTCCATTCCAGATAACATTCTGGTGAATCTGTTCCACACTGTCTCTGGCAACACGACATTGTTTCTATAATATGGTGACTGAGGAGAGCGCTGCACTTGGAGGAACAGTTAAGTCTTGATTTTTCTGTATTTTGGTGTTCATTTGTAGTGCAAGTGTGTTCAGAATCAGACGCAGATGGGAAGTGAAACCATCAGCGAGTTCAGAGGTGTCCGTGCCAATCAGCACGAGGCAAATGCTGTCAAAGGTGTCAATGGTGAAAATATATCTGAGCAGCGTGCGATGGAACTGGGTAGCTGGTTGTTACAGTATGTGAGATGTTCTTGGATTGGATGATACAAAGAACATACCTGTGCGTGACGTTAATTCAGGATTCAGGATTCAGGATATCTTTATTTGTCATCCAAAAAACATTATTTTTGGACGAGATTTCGTCAGTGATGTGTCTGGATAAGCAGTGACATTATCAGTGTGGCCAGTGATGGGCCTGGGCAAGCAGTGACATTGTCAACGTGGTCAGTGATGGGTCTGGATAAGCAGTGTCATTATTAGCGTGGTCAGTGATGGGTCAGGATAAGCAGTGACCTGATCAGTGTGGTCAGCGATGGTGAGTAATTGTGCTATGCCATTCATCCAGTGGGGACTATTCGTTCCAGCCGGTGAACACAAGGCGAGGTTCTGTTCAATCTGCAGTTTATTTTTTTATTGAACTACTTCAGACCAGTTGACAGGTTGATGCTAATTCAAACCCACAGACATGACAGCAAAGTCGTTCTGAACGTTAATGACCAACTCACCCGTCTATGCTGTCCACAGTGGTTTAGAAACATAGAAACAAAGAAAATACTTGCAGGAGTAGGCCATTTGTCCTTTTGAGCCCGCACCGCCATTCAACATGATCATGGCCGACCATCCTAAATCAGTACCCCGTTCCTGATTTCTCCCCGTGCAACTTTATTCCGTTAGCCCTAAGAGCTATATCTGACTCTCCCATGAAAACCTCCTGTGAATTGACCTCCACTGCCTTCTGTGGCAGAGATTTCCACAGATTCACAATTCATCTCAACTGGCGAGGCCGACGACAGATCAGTTTTTCCTCATCTCAGTAATAATTGAGCTACCCCTTATTCGTAAACTGTGATCCCTTTTCTGGACTCCCACAACATCGGGAATATTTTTCCTGTATCTAGCCTGTCCAATCCCTTAAGATATGTATATGTGTAAGAAGGAACTGCAGATGCTGGTTTAAATAGAAGATAGACACAAAAAGCTGGAGTAACTCAGCGGGACAGGCAGCATCTCTTGGGAGAAGGAAAGGGTGGAGACCCTTCTTCAGAATTCTACATGTTTCGACAAGATCCCCTCTCATCCTAAATTGCAGTGAATTTAAGAGAGCTCTCACACGCACTCAGTCTGTATTTCTGTGCCTATATATGAACTAATTCAAGAGAGCGTTTCTCGCTTCCTGCTGTGTATAACTGACACACAGAGAAACTGAAAGAAACACTTCAATGATCAGAGACATATTAAAATGACCAACGTATATGACAGGCAGTTATATCATTTTGTTGTTTAAACTGCAGGTGTGAGAACTTTCGACACCTATTTACGTTTAATTCCTCGGATGTCCAGGCTAGAGTTTAGTTTGAGGAGAGTGAAACACCTGTTGGACACTTGTGAGGGTGATGAACAATGTGCCTCCGTTGTTGGTGACACCACCACCCAATACAGTATCGCCAATGTTGTGCAGTCAGTGATGTGTCTGCTATGTGGCTACAACTGGGGAGGCCTATGACAGAGCACATTAGAAATTACAGAACTGCTGATTCCAGTCATGGGAACAACAGGGAAACAGGCCCTTCGGCCCGACTCGTCCATGCAGACCGAGATGCATATCTACGGTAATCTCATTCACCTGTATTTGTCCCATATCCCTCCATTCCTATCCGAACCAACGGCTGTCCAAATGCTGTTTATTTGCTGTGATGGTATCTGTCCCCACCGCCTCAAATGAAAAGATTGCTCCATCTTTGAAGTCAGAATTCCCTTAAATCTCTCCCCTTTCGATTAAACGTAAGTTCCCTGGGTTTAGATTCTCGCAGCCTGGGAAATAAGTGTGACCATGTATTCAACCCTGCTGTAGTTGACATAATTTTACAAGCCTCAGTAAGGTCGTCCCTCTGCATTCTTGCTCCAATGAGATCAATCCCACCCGATCAAATCTGTCCTCAAACTAACGCTGTCCATTCCAGATAACATCCTGGTGAATTTGTTCCGCACTGCCTCTGGCAACAGGACATCATTTGTATAATATGGTGACCAGAACTACACAAAAGGGCCTTGCAGATATTTGAAGTACAACTGAGGAGAGCGCTGCACTTGGAGGAGCAGTTAATCTTGATTATTCTTTGTTTGGATGTTCAGCTGTAGTACAAGTGTATTCACAATCAGACGCACATGGGAAGTGAAACCATCAGTGAGTTTAGAAGTGTCAGTACCGATGAACTGCAACCGAGGCAGAAAGGTGATTTAACTGTAGAGCAGAGGGATCTAGGACGACATGGACATAATGTGTTGAATGTAGCGTCACAGGTTGATAGTGTGGGCAAAAAGGCTTTTGTAACATTGGCCGTCTTCGGTCAGAGCATTGTGTATAGATATTCGGAGGTTATGTTGCCGTTGTATAAGACGTTGGTGAGTCTGCATTTGGAGTATTGTGATCAGTTGTGTGCACCATGATACAGAAAAGATGGTGTCAATCTGGAAAGGTGATAGAGGAGATGTACGAGGATGTAGCGCGGACCCGTGGGCCTGATCTAGAGGGACAGGTTCAGCAGACTAGTACTTAATCCCTTGGTGCACAGGAGGATGAGGGATGATCTTCTACAGCTGAACAAAATAATGAGAGGAATAGATCTGGCAGAGAGGGGAAAGCAGGAACCAGGGGGCCCAGGTTTAAGATGAGGGGGAAAATTTAATCGGAACCCGAGGGGTAATTTTTCACACAAAGGGTGGTGGGTGTGTGGAATGAGGTGCCAGAGGAGGCAGTTCAGCCCTGTACTCATAGAGTCATAGAGTGATATGGTGTGGAATCAGGCCCTTCAGCCAACTTGCCCACACCAGCCATCAGGCCCCATCTACACTAGTTCCACCTGTCTGCATTTGGTCCATATCCCACCAAACCTGTTCTATTCATGTACCCAACCTGTCTAACTATTTCATAAATCTTGGGATAGTCCCTGCCTCAAATTCCTCATCTGGCAGTTTGTTCCATACATCCACCACCCATTGTGTGAAAAAATTACACCTCAGATTCCTATTCAATGGTTTTCCCTTCCACTTAAACGTATGTCCTCTGGACCTCGATTCGCCTATTCAGGGCAGGAGAATCCGAGCATCCACTCCATCTATTCCTTTCATTGTCTAAAACAGGTCTATAAGATCACCCCTCGTCCTCCTGCGCTCCAAGGAGACCAATCCCACCCAATTGATTCTGTCTTCAAACTAACGCTGTCCATTCCAGATAACATCCTGGTGAATCTGTTCCGCACTGTCTCTGGCAACAGGACATCATATCTATAATATGGTGACCAGAACTACACAAAAGAGCCTCGCAGATATTTGAAGTACAACTGAGGAAAGAGCGCTGCACTTGGAGGAACAGTTAAGTCTTGATTTTTCTGTATGTGGGTATTCATTTGTAGCGCAAATGCGTTCAGAATCATACGCAGATGGGAAGTGAAACCATCAGTGAGTTCAGAGGCGACCGTACCAATCAGCACGAGGCAAATGTTGTCAACGTTGTCACTGGTGAAAATATATCTGAGCAGCGTGCGATGGAACTGGGTAGCTGGTTGTTACAGTATGTGAGATGTCCTTGGAATGAATGATACAAAGAACATACCTGTGTGTGACGTTAATGTGGTCAGTGATGGGTCTGGATAAACAGTGATATTATCAGTGTGGTCAGTGATGGGTCTGGATAAGCAGTGAAATTATCAGTGTGGTCAGTGATGGGTCTGGATAAGCAGTGACATTATCAGTTTGGTCAGTGATGGGTCTGGATAAGCAGTGCCATTATCAGTGTGGTCAGTGATGGATCCGGATAAGCAGTGACATGATCTCATTAAATCTGACACCGATGTTTTACATTTGATATGATCTAAAATAAAGAATCCTTTCTTTTTAATTTTCTTCAGTTTTTATTTTGTTTTTTCACAGAGATATATACAAAACAGTACAACACCATCGACATAAATAAAATAAAATAAGAAAAACAACAAAAATAAATGAATAAATAAGCAAAGGATATCAATAAATAAAAACATTTGAATAAGACGGTGTGGTACACTTACCAAATAAAATATAAAAAAGTAACAATGATTGGTTATCTGGAAAGATTTCAATATTCGCACAAACATACCATCTAGTTCTATATAACACAATCTTCCAATATCTAGCTCGGCATTTATCTAGTTATCATATCATATATATACAGCCGGAAACAGGCCTTTTCGGCCCTCTACGTCCGTGCCGCCCAGCGATCCCCATACATTAACACTATCCTACACCCACTAGGGACAATTTTTTAAAAACATTTACCCAGCCAATTAACCTACATACCTGTACGTCTTTGGAGTTGGTGTCATGGCTCAAATAAATGATCCATTTTTTTCAGATCTTGTCAAAGAATCCCTTCTTTATAATTCAAATGTTCGACTCTAAAGGGTTAACTCAAGTTCAGTATCCGTAATTAATCTAAACTTTAATGAGCATTAACTGCATTTTGCTGCTGGTAAACACGGCAGCTGAAGATGCATCAGCTTGTTATTTTCTTAATTAACACAGGTTAGAAATGCTAATTAACTTTCTCTGGCATACACTTGAAAGAATAACACATAATGCTGAAAATTAAAATGCAGCTTCAGATCTGAGAAAGGGGGAGTTGGTTAAATGTTCTTTGCGTTTCTCCCAATGGGGAATATTAGTTCCAGCCGGTGAACACTAGCTGTGGCACTGTTCAATCTGCAGTTTATTTTGTAGTGAACTACTTCAGACCAGGTGACAGGTAGATGTGAATTCAAACTCACAGACCAGACAGCAAGGTCGGTCTGAGAGTAAATGACCAACTCATCCGTCTGGGCTGTCCACACAGCGGCACAGAGAAAGCTGCCACACACGCAGACTTCATTTATGTGCTTATTTATCATGTAATTCGAGAGCATATCTCCCATCATGCAGTGCAAACCTGGCACTCATAGAAACTGAAATAAACACTTCAATGATCAGGGACTGTTATTAAAAATGACCAATGTATGAGACAGGCAATTATAATGTTTTCTGCTTAATCTGCATTTTTGAGAAATATGGCTATCTATTTATGTTTAATTCCCCTGATTTCAAGGCTCGAGTTATGTGGTAATAAAATATCCAAGGGCTATTTAAAAGCAGTTTGTATGTTAGTGCTGTCCCTGACGCAGATTTCAGACAAAGGTTGCCTTGTTTCATGGGGAGCGATGGTGCATTTTAGTTCATCTGAACTATTCCCATTTCCCGGCATATAAATCATCTCCCTCTAAACCATTCCCCTCATGTACCTGTCCAAATGTCTTAGTGTTCCCATTATGACGTTACCTATGACACTGTCCACCTCTATGAGATCACTGCACTGCCTGCTGCGCTCCATGGAATAAAGTCCTGGCGAGCCCAACATTTCCCTGTAGCTCCGACCCTTGTTTTCTGGCAACGTGTTGAAATTATTTTCTGCACTCTTTACAAATTAGTGGCATATTTCATAAACATGGTGACGTATCCAAGTGCGTCTTCAACAAAGTCTTGCCCAACTGAACATAACTTTCCAACTTTTAAATTTTATTCACTGGCTGATGAAGACAGTGGGAAAAAAACCTTCCCCACCGCCCTATCCCCCTGTTACGTCCCTTTTCTTGCAACTATGTACTTTTATTCTGAGTTCCCTCTGCTCTACAACACTACCCAGCTAACTACCATTCGCGGTGAAGATCATGCCCTGGCTGGTCTTCCCTAATTTAAAATCTCACACATCTGCAAGAAGCACCATTTGCCATTTCTCAGCCCACTTTCCAATTTGAAAAAGTTCCTGCTCTAATCCTTGCCAATCATTTTTCAATGCCTGTGATACCACCTAATTCAGTGTCAACTGTAAACTTATACATTAGTCCGTTACATTCTCAGGCAACTCATTGACACAGATGACAAACAACAATGAGCGCAGCACCAATCCCTGAGACAGACCACCACGCCTTGACCAATGGACGAAACTGTACCATATGCCTCTTTACAAATGTCCACTGCCGTTATCACCTTCAGGGAGCTGTGAACCTGGATCGCAAGATACTTTTATACATCACTGATGTCCAGGGTCATGCCATTAATTGTATATTTTGCACTCACATTTGACCACCCAACATCTCACACTTGCTCAGAATAATTTGCATCCGTGATTTCCCCCACACCTCCCATCTCTCTACTTGATCTATACGCCACTGAATACTGAGACAGCCTCCCTCACATTCCACAACCCCATAAATCTTGGTGTCATCCGCAAACTTACAAAGCAACCCGTGTATATTCACGCCCAAGTCATTTATAAGTATCACAAACAGCAGAGGTCCCAGCACAGATCTCTGTGTATCACTACTGGTCACAGGCCTCCAGCCTGAATATTGCCCTTCACCACAACCCTCTGTCTTCTATCATTCAGACAGTTCTGAATTCATGCGATCAAGTCACTGTTAACCCCGTGTGCCTTCACCTCCTGGATCGGTCTACCAAGGGAGACTTTGTCAAAGGTCCGGATAAGCAGTGATAATATCAGTGTGGTCAGTGATCGGTCTGGATAAGCAGTGACATTATCAGTGTGGTCAGTGATGGGTCTGGATAAGCAGTCATATTATCAGTGTGGCCAGTGATGGGTCCGGATAAGCAGTGAAGTTATCAGTGTGGTCAGAGGTAGGTTTGGATAAGCAGTAACATTCTCAGTAATTAATCTCATCTGTAATGAGCTCTCGCTGCATCTTGTTGTTCTATCCACGTTGGCGGGTGCAGACGTATATATTTGTTATTTTCACTTTAATAGGCAGCGGTTAATGAGTCAATAACTTTCTGCGGGACACGATTGAAAGAATAACGCATTATGCGTCTCTCCCAACACACCTCACTCTCTCTCTCTCTCTCCTTCCACCCATTCTCTGTCCTCTCTCTTTCCTCACATTTCTGATTCTGCTTTCCCACCTCGTCCCCTCTCTCCACACTCCACCCCACTCTCTCCCCACACTCCCCTCTGTCTTGCCACACTCCTCCAATCTATCTCTCCATATACATCCCCCTCTCTCCGCACTCCCTCTCTCCCCACTCTCCTCCCACTCTCCATCCCCCACACTCCTGCTTTCTCCCCACACACTCAGCACTCCTCCCATTCTTTCCCCCCACACTCCTCCCCCTCTCTCCCCCACATGCCTCCTCGTCTCTCTCCCCACACACATCCCCCTCTCTGCCCACACTCCTCCTCTCACATTCCCCACACTCCCCCATATCTCTCCCCACGCTCCACCGCACTCTCTCTCCCCACTCCTCTCATTCACACACTACTCCCCTTCTCTTTCCCACACACCTCCTCCACTCCGCAATCCTTCCCCCGTTTGTCATAAGGTCATAACTGATAATAGAATTGGAGAGGGGGGAGAGAGAGAGGTGTTTGAGAGAGAGAGGCGGTAGGGGGAGAGAGGGAGGAGAGGGGGAGAGGGGGAGAGAGGACAGGAGAGGAGAGAGAGGTGGGTCTCCTCAGAGTGTTTCCCTTTGTGCGTCGATAAGGCCTTTAATGAACCGACTTGTTAGATGGAACCGCCTCTGAACTCCGAGCTGGTTTACTTTGTGTCTGTGCCTATATGAGGAAAGACAGACATAGGCTACAAGTCTCGCACATAAAAAAAACCCAGAATGTCCTGGTACACACAGGGTCGTGGGTGTATAGAACGGGCTGTCAGACG